>NC_071288.1:41677500-41940000 GCF_943734705.1 Anopheles coustani
TGGTCCGGAAATTTGACATGTCTTTTCATTTCAGTGACTTGAATCTTATATTCAATAAGACGGTTCCAAGGACGTCGTATAAAGCCAAGAAGCATGAGATAAACACTACTACTTCACGGGGGAAGCGTAAACTGAGCCAAAAACTCCTTGAAGAAGAGTACGACACCTTACAATTAAGCCAAAGTACTGATTTGGAGTCAACATTGAGTGAACTTTCTTCATCCCAGCAAAGCTCCAGCGCTACCAATGCCTCGCTCCCCTTCCATTTCAGTAGCCAAGCGAAAAAAAGGCTTAAAGAAGAGCTCCACATCGATGATGAACATATACAGTGGCACGAACAAGAAGCACCGATTGATGCTTCTTGTCATTCAATCACTGCTTTACACCCATCACACCGAGTGTCCAGTGGTAAATCAGATGATTGGTCCAGTATGTGCCGAAAGTCGGTTATTATTTCTATTTTAGCCCTCGCACTCAATCAAGTATGTAGCCAAATTCAGATTGGGGACGTGTTGCGTTGGATAGAGGAAGGGCACCTGCCTTTTAACAATTTGGAACAGTTGCTCCCAGACGGATTGGATGCCGCCTGCTTCTCAGAGACACTGCGGGACATATCGGTAAACCACAAAATTGAGCTGGTTAGGATAACATCCTTTTTAGCTAGAGATCTGGGCATTTTGCCAGTTCAACCAGATTTAACGGAACTTTGCAGACGATATTTGGGTGAATTAGCCCTGCCTTTGGATTTGGAACCTTACATAGTTAAACTGATTGCAATAAGCCCTAAAATCAAACAAGGCAGTACCGTAATCAGTTTCCCAGCATACGAGCAGCATGCCATGAAATACATACTTTTCGTAATGAAGCTGTTGTTTTGTTTGGACAACGTTATGGAATCAAAAATGGATGCTTTGTCTGCCGACGTCAACCGCTATCTCCACGACACACCTAAAACGCATCCTCAATTATTCGTATGGCACGAGTGGCAACGGTATGTGGCAATGCGGCGCGTCATTCTGGAGCAAGTACATTACCCAACATTTCAACAGCGCGCTAACGGAAGGAATGTCAGCAACGATGTAGCAAGTGATCTGCTTCTCGATCACTCGGAATCTTATTTTATACCAGATGAGGACAACACCACCGGATACCGGGCACCCCTCGTTGATGCGATAGGATCTCGCGACGAACGTCGATTCAGGAATGCGCATTTAATGATTACCTCTACAACGGATAGGTTCAGTAACAAGTCCTTGAAGAGAAACATTTGCTTCGATCACAACTTACAACCTCAGCGGTCGTATCTGGCAGCATTGCTGGAAATGCAACAACATAGCCATCTGGGCGTGTACATTCCTGATTATATGCGGACAGATCATTGCAAGCGAACAGCTGTTCCATTTGTTAGTCCAATGCCACTCAAAAAGTATTTGCTAGACCATCAACGGGTGAGACTGCAAACAAAAGCAATTAAACCTTCGATCTCGCAAATCCACATGGAAAAGTTTCGAGAACATATACCAAATTCTATGAGGTACCTGGAATGCAGAGAGTTTACCCGAGTGTTGGAGGTGGAAGATGGAGAATTGAGTAGCAATTCGGATGATCTTTTCTATGTATCCAACATTTTAGATTACATCGATGCTCGTGTCGAATCACAATCATCAACTCATGAAGAGCTGCTGCACAAAGTACTCAGTAGAAATTTGTTGGAAAATATTCAGCGTGATTTGAATGCATCTATGAATGATGCAGCAGAGTTAATTGGAGAGAATGTGCAGGAAAGCAGCACGTTTGACCCGTTCAAAAGCAACCCGCCGATCAAAGAGAAGCTTCCTGGGGAGGATCTTTGCAATGAAACGGTGAAAATTGGATTATCCAATTTTCACTACTGGATACGGAGCGTTCCTTATAACAGTTCTGCTCAAAAGTTCAGTGAACTTGACTATATGAATGCTTTTCCGACCAGTTTTCAGTTTTTGCTGAGTGAAGCAGCTTATGTGACGCGTTCCTCCCCATACGAACTTTACTGTAAGCTAAACGAGCTGGAGAAATATTTGTTCAAATGTTATGAGCAGATGAAATAAATTGTTTGTAATTGGATCAGTTTTCATCAACTGATTGGTAGGGGGAAATAGGAAGATACTTTGTAAACGTGACTTAATGAAATAATATTAAAAAAAAACTTTTTTGTGTATTTATTCTAACTGTCCAGCCCTGAAAAGATACATACTTTCTTAGATAGATACTTACTTTCATTAAAACAATTGGGAAAACACTTTCAAGAAGATTTTAAACAAAATAAATGCTACTTGTGAGCCTTGAAGTTGGATGCTGCAAACTTGCATACTACAAAATTGAACACTGCTGTCAATTTAGTAGTGATGGGTATTAGACCTCCGGGTATGCTCTCGATCTACTAAAAGAGATTCGCAGTCTCAGCCCAACGAAGGTGAGAATCCCTTCATAAGCTCCGTCTTCAAGCAAAACAGGTTTTTATTATTATAACATAAAGTTATAAAGTAGATGTGTGATAATCACGATACCGTACAATGTTAATGTTCTTCCGTAAATTCAGCTTCAACATTACATTTGCCTAACTTTTATTAGTTTTCAAATGACCATTGAAGAGCCTATTTTGATCTGAATCGATTAATTGATTAATATAAATAAAAGCAGTTGCATTCCAAAACGAAATGTTCTCATTTGATCACTTGTATGCTATCCTACTATTCCCATATGTAGAGCATGACTGTTCATCTCCACATAGCGAACTCTCCTCCGTCGAACTGTCGAACTCAGTTCCCGCAACAGCTGGGAAACTCGTAGGAAACTGGTAGGAAACTCTTGACAGCACTAGCAAAGCCCCTCGTTCTGACGTTTAATAACTGACGGATTAAGAAGAAGCGAAGAAGACTGAAACAAATGCGTGTCCACTTAGCGAACTCGGGAAACTCGAAACTCCATACAAGTTTGACAGGAGTTTCACCAGAGTTTCCTATGAGTTCGCTATGTGGAGATGAACAGTGAGGAGTTATTCTCCTAAGAGCCCCGCTACACGACCCGAAAACTCAAAAACTTTGCGGCGCGAAGAGGGGAACAACCGAAAAGTTTGCGTCAGAAACTTTTCAGCTCCGTGAGCTGAAAACTGCACCCGCGAAGTTTTTGGCAGCTAACCGCAAACTCAAATGCGTCAGAAGAAGAAGACGAAAAAGAAATAAATGTAAACATAACAAATCTCAAAAACAAAATAAACGAACATATGGTGATAAATTTACGTGTTTCTTTTGTAGTTACGGTAATATTTTGTCATTTTATAGCTAGAATATCAATTATAAATTCACTATAGATCATTGGTCGGCAAAGTCCGGCCCACCAACTGATTTTATCCAAAAGTTTCAAAAAGTTTAATGATAAGGATTACAATATTTTATACTACCACTTTTTATGTAACATGAGAACATCAAAATCTTCCTTCTTCATGCGAAGAAAGTTAATTATAGTTTCATTTGCTTGCTCTGCTACAGTATTGTCCAGCAAACGGTTGCAATCTTCTTGCCTCCGCACAATACGCCTGTTGCGTTGCCTGTTGCGTTGTTGCAAGTTTTGGGTATTCAACTCGATGACCCGCGATAGGGTAGTTAGCCACACTTCACTCATCAACAGATTATCCATCTTTTACTTTTTGTGTGAATTGAAATAAGATCTTGTTTGCTTTGAAGGAAGATTTTTGAGTTAACTGAAAAATCAAAAACACACACAGGCTCACAGAATTGGTACCACAAAACGCGGCTACACGAACCGCAAAGATTTTGACGTAAACTTATACGGTTTTTGAGTTCGCGGTTGGAGTTTGCGGTTCGTGTAGCGGCCCGGTAAAATTGAATCTGAGCGAAAAACTCCCTGGAAAGATCGGAATCAATCCAGTCGATCCAATTCTAACTTCGCAACACTAGTCTGCCGTGTGGCTAAACAGAAGTGAAGTTTCATCAGAGTGAAAGACACGGCACGGTTCGGTACCTTTTATTTTAGTTACAAAATTCGCCTCGTGCTCGGTTTTGGCGTAGGAATTGCAGTTCACAGTGGCCACCCTGCGGTGACCGATACGAAGCACAAATTGCACTTTCCCTACCTTCCCCGAACGAGCCAGTAATTAGGCGGTTTGGTTACCATCATTACCATCATAAGCGAAACCCCGATCCAAGTAACCCCGGACCGTACAAAGGTGTTCGTTGGTATCGCGCACACCGGCTGGCTAAAGCGAGCATTTGTGTGGGTACGTGTGTCTGTGTGTGTGTTTACGATGTGTGCATTAGCACAAAATAATAATAAAAACGCGAAACACTTGTTCCCACCAAGTATAGGGCCGTCCGGGTGATACCCGGTGTCGATGCGTCCTATCAGGTGGTTGATTTTTTTAAATGGCAAAAACAATCAAGAATGGAAGCAAAAGTCTGATTCTCTACTCTATTTCCTCTGTACGTCACAAACGTTCAGGGACGATCTTGATCTTTGGCCAAATAGCTAATACAATATATTCGATACGAACCATTCGATCATCAAGATGTTTCCTTGATTTCTTAAGTTGTGAAAATTGAAGAAATTGTCTTTCTGTCTTCTTTTAAACACTCATTGCAAAAGCTATAACTGGCGTCTCAAGAATAAACGTTTTTGTTTTTGCGACCAAAAACCGGAAGCCACACGCATTTATTCTATCATCCAACTGAATTGTCGGCTACATTTCGTAGCAACTAAGCTCTGGTAGCAATTGGACAAGGTGGCAATGAATTATTAAATGCAACCCAAATGTTCGCTACGAAACAGTGAGGCGTGCCGTGGTCGCTAACTTTGTTGCATCCCTCGCCTTCAAGCACGGCGCCGTTTTCGATGGCACGTGGTTGGTAGTTTTTGAATGAATTTTTCACTACCCTCAATCTTGTCGATAAAAAGCCTTAACACGTTGACTGCCACGCTTATTTTGGTCGTGTTTACCTGCAGACCAAAAATTTTTCTTCATACAATAACGCTGGCTATCATTTTTGATAGTCATGGCCTGCTGGGAAGTGCACAGGTGCTCGAAGCGCACACACACAGCTCGGCAATTGATATGTTTCTGGTGTTTTGCCTTTAACACCTTATTGTTTATTTCTATTGGCGTTATTATTAAATATATAGCGCCTCAAGATTTCTCCAATAAACGGCTTACGTATTAGCAGCGCGACTGCATCCGTCTCATTCACCCAATAGACACGCAATGACATTTAGCGAAAGAGACAAAGCGATTCACATGTGATTTAATAAACAAAAACCTTCCTCTAAAACAGCTTGTAACTTTTTTCATACCACAGTTATTTTAAAACCAACCACAAATTAAGCTAGACAGGAGATGAAACTACGTAACTACCAAAGAATTTGTAGGTAAGAGTTGTAATTTCAAAGATATAGTACTTCAAAAATCATGGTAGGTGGCTATCAAAAATGATAGCCATGGTCCCCCAGGAAACATCGCTGGCTATCAAAAATGATAGCCATGACAGTCAACGTGTTAAGGTGCCCACTGTGCCACCATCTCTCCAAGGGCCGGAATCCTCGCCAATTGTGTTTCGTTTCTTTTGTTACCCCTTACGTCAGCCTTACGTCCATAGAAATTTAAAATAAGAAGTTTTTTTTATTATAAGAAAGAAGTTTCCAAGAGATTTTTAAACTCTTTGTTTCGGTGACACTCGTAGATTCAGTTTGTTCGTAGCACCGATCATTCACATCGTAGTCGTTCCAGCTAAAGCAGACGATCATCATTACGGCCACCTTCCCTCCAAACATGGGAACTTAGCGGAAGGTCGCGACAAGGGAACTGAAACGGAGGGGCGCCGTTTTTGGCACACCTTTGGTTTCTACTGACTTCAGGGTCACGACATGTTACTGATTTTTTTCTCTGGTGAGAGAAAGAGACAAAAAGAAAGACAGAAGAACATGGAAAGATTCATACCGAGCGATGATGTGAACGTAAAATTTCAAAGGTCATTGAAACACGCTGCAGACGACCAGCAAGATTCTAGTGATAGCAAAATTTGCAAACATGAATCACCAATCGCAGACGGGCATAAGGATCGTGAAATCATACTCGAGGAATAAAGTTAACCAAATTAATACATCAATATTTGTTCGCCTGTGGTACATGGTACCTAAAAAATTACCCCAAAAACGGGCAATACTAAATACTGAACTTGCACATAACAATTTGTATTTGCTGTTAAATTTCGTAGTGAATCACTAAAAAATACTAGAACTACTTATTATGTAAATGTATGTGGGAAAAATGTGTTGTAGGAAATTGGGGTCGTTAAAATATTAGACCGAAAAGTTGGCAAATATCCGACTGAACTTGATATGTAATCAAAAAATCAAACATCCCATTTTTTATTTGTATCCCACTTTCTTGTACACGCCCAACCAACTCTTGAACTTCGAAATAAAATCACTAGACAAATTTGTTTATAGCCTCACCAATTGTATTCTAAACTATTTTTATTTATTCACTGAGTTCTTCTTGGCGTAACGACCTCTTGGTCATGCTTGCCCGGTTAAGGACTTACGAGACTTGTTTCCCTGTTGTACGTGGATAGTCAGTCCTCTCGTACAGGAGAGGTTCCGGTCTCGGTTGGGATTCGAACCCATGCCGTCGAGGCTGAGTTTCACTGAGTTATGAAACACAAAATCAAGTAAACAATATTATTACTGGTTTGAAGATGTGTCAGTGAGGACATTATTTGCTAAGTTAAACAACCAGTGGCTTTGTAGACCACTAAACTCGAAATGTTAGAAGTTTCATGAATCTTTGAGTAAATTATGTATGGAATTCCTCCTTTGGATGCTTTGATCCAAAAAGAAGCTTCAATACCAAGTTTCGATCAATCAAACATTTTGTTAGACTTTTTCCTGATGGGTATGGAGCTATCTCTTTAAGTACTTGCCGAACGATGTTGGGGCTTTTAATTTTGTTTTGATGAAATGGAAAGCAAAATTGCCCCCTATCGTGACCCGGCAAAATTATCCCACCCGTCTCTCGTCCTAGTGGCGCTAATAGCAATAATCGTCACCCGGTGTCATTCTACATTCCACCCCACCCCCACCACCGATTGGCACACTTTCCACCGGGGACAGTGATGGGACAAGCCATCGCCTCTGCACTGCACCTCGCGCGCCAGTTTTACCTATAATCGATCGGCGGGAACAACAAGAACAAGAATGAAAGGAAAACGGGGTGTTCCACCGTTGCTTGGCGTATGTTAAGCGATCATAGTAGGCAGTGTGTTGCAAAGTGTCGCGAGGACAATCGGCAACATATATGGTATAGCTTCGGTGCAAAGAGTGAAGAATGAACTTTTTCTACTGGACGTATGCTTGGACCGTTTGGGACAGGTCGGGTGAGGAAAGGTTGTAGGTGTTTGTTGGTTTTTTGTTCATCTACCGTACCGTTGGCAACACAGTTTTCAAACTTTCACCTCACACCAATTGCTAATCATGCCTACCGCTTTCTTTTCTCCAGGACAAATGTCGTCATGAACTACACAGAAATCGAGGGTAAGGTGCGCGAAGCGACAAACGACGAACCGTGGGGACCAACCGGGCCGTTGATGCAGGAGCTGGCGCACGCCACCTTCACCTACGATGCCGGGAAAATCGGTGCTGGAGAAGGCAGATGCGGACAAAAAACAGAGAACTGTAACTAAAATCACCAGCTGGGAGCAATTAAATCACATTTTGTACGATCTCACCGAACGGCTGATTGAGCTCGGTGCCCCGCGCGAGCTTAAGCCAACGGTTCTACAGATCTGGTGTTCCTATCTTCGGCACACGGAAGTAGCTTTCTTCAGTAAGCGCAATCGATCGCGGCCACGTGTGGGGCTGTATAATCAGAGGAAGTAAGAAATGGTATCTCGTCATGTGTGGTCCGGAAATTTGACATGTCTTTTCATTTCAGTGACTTGAATCTTATATTCAATAAGACGGTTCCAAGGACGTCGTATAAAGCCAAGAAGCATGGGATAAACACTACTACTGCACGAGGGAAGCGTAAACTGAGCCAAAAACTCCTTGAAGAAGAGTACGACACCTTGCAATTAAGCCAAAGTACTGATTTGGAGTCAACATTGAGTGAACTTTCTTCATCCCAGCAAAGCTCCAGCGCTACCAATGTCTCGCCCCCCTTCCAGTTCAGTAGCCAAGCGAAAAAAAGGCTTAAAGAAGAGCTCCACATCGATGATGAACATATACAGTGGCACGAACAAGAAGCACCGATTGATGCTTCTTGTCATTCAATCACTGCTTTACACCCATCACACCGAGTGTCCAGTGGTAAATCAGATGATTGGTCCAGTATGTGCCGAAAGTCGGTTATTATTTCTATTTTAGCCCTCGCACTCAATCAAGTATGTAGCCAAATTCAGATTGGGGACGTGTTGCGTTGGATAGAGGAAGGGCACCTGCCTTTTAACAATTTGGAACAGTTGCTCCCAGACGAATTGGATGCCGCCTGCCTCTCAGAGACACTGTGCCACATGTCGGCACCCAACAATATTGAGCTGGTTAGGATAACATCCTTTTTAGCTAGAGATCTGGGCATTTTGCCAGTGCAACCAGATTTAACGGAAATTTGCAGACGATATTTGGGTGAATTAGCCCTGCCTTTGGATTTGGAACCTTACATAGTTAAACTGATTGCAATAAGTCCTAAAATCAAACAAGGCAGTACCGTAATCAGTTTCCCAGCATACGAGCAGCATGCCATGAAATACATACTTTTCGTAATGAAGCTGTTGTTTTGTTTGGACAACGTTATGGAATCAAAAATGGATGCTTTGTCTGCCGACGTCAACCGCTATCTCCACGACACACCTAAAACGCATCCTCAATTATTCGTATGGCACGAGTGGCAACGGTATGTGGCAATGCGGCGCGTCATTCTGGAGCAAGTACATTACCCAACATTTCAACAGCGCGCTAACGGAAGGAATGTCAGCAACGATGTAGCAAGTGATCTGCTTCTCGATCACTCGGAATCTTATTTTATACCAGATGAGGACAACACCACCGGATACCGGGCACCACTCGTTGGTACGATAGGATCTCGCGACGAACGTGGATTCAGGAATGTGCATTTAATGATTACCTCTACAACGGATAAGTTCAGTAAAGAGTCCTTGAAGAGAAATATTTGTTTCGATCACAACTTACAACCTCAGCGGTCGTATCTGGCAGCATTGCTGGAAATGCAACAACATAGCCATCTGGGCGTGTACATTCCTGATTATATGCGGACAGATCATTGCAAGCGAACAGCTGTTCCATTTGTTAGTCCAATGCCACTCAAAAAGTATTTGCTAGACCATCAACGGGTGAGACTGCAAACAAAAGCAATTAAACCTTCGATCTCGCAAATCCACATGGAAAAGTTTCGAAAACATATACCAAATTCTATGAGGTACCTGGAATGGAGAGAGTTTACCCGAGTGTTGGAGGTAGAAGATGGAGAATTGAGTAGCAATTCGGATGATCTTTTCTATGTATCCAACATTTTAGATTACATCGATGCTCGTGACGAATCACAATCATCAACTCATGAAGAGCTGCTGCACAAAGTACTCGGTAGAAATTTGTTGGAAAATATTCAGCGTGATTTGAATGCATCTATGAATGATGCAGCAGAGTTAATTGGAGAGAATGAGCAGGAAAGCAGCACGTTTGACCCGTTCAAAAGCAACCCGCCGATCAAAGAGAAGCTTCCTGGGGAGGATCTTTGCAATGAAACGGTGAAAATTGGATTATCCAATTTTCACTACTGGATACGGAGCGTTCCTCATAACAGTTCTGCTCGAAAGTTCAGTGAACTTGGATATATGAATGCTTTTCCGACCAGTTTTCAGTTTTTGCTGAGTGAAGCAGCTTACGTGACGCGTTCCTCCCCATACGAACTTTACGGTAAGCTAAACGAGCTGGAGAAATATTTGTTCAAAAGTTATGAGCAGATGAAATAAATTGTTTATAATTGGATCAGTTTTCATCAACTGATTGGTAGGGGGAAATAGGAAGATACTTTGTAAACGTGACTTAATGAAATAATATTAAAAAAAAACTTTTTTGTGTATTTATTCTAACTGTCCAGCCCTGAAAAGATACATACTTTCTTAGATAGATACTTACTTTCATTAAAACAATTGGGAAAACACTTTCGAGAAGATTTTAAACAAAATAAATGCTACTTGTGAGCCTTGAAGTTGGATGCTGCAAACTTGCATACTACAAAATTGAACACTGCTGTCAATTTAGTAGTGATGGGTATTAGACCTCCGGGTATGCTCTCGATCTACTAAAAGAGATTCGCAGTCTCAGCCCAACAAAGGTAAGAATCCCTTCATAAGCTCCGTCTTCAAGCAAAACAGGTTTTATTGTTATAACATAAAGTTATAAAGTAGATGTGTGATAATCACGATACCGTACAATGTTAATGTTCTTCCGTAAATTCAGCTTCAACATTACATTTGCCTAACTTTTATTAGTTTTCAAATGACCATTGAAGAGCCTATTTTGATCTGAATCGATTAATTGATTAATATAAATAAAAGCAGTTGCATTCCGAAGCGAAATGTCCTCATTTGATCACTTGTATGCTATCCTACAATTCCCATATGTAGAGCATGAGGAGTTATTCTCCTAAAATTGAATCTGAGCGAAAAACTCCCTGGAAAGATCGGAATCAATCCAGACGATCCAATTCTAACTTCGCAACACTAGTCTGCCGTGTGGCTAAACAGAAGTGAAGTTTCATCAGAGTGAAAAGACACGGCACGGTTCGGTACCTTTTATTTTAGTTAAAAAATTCGCCTCGTGATCGGTTTTGGCGTAGGAATTGCAGTTCATAGTGGCCACCCTGCGGTGACCGATACGAAGCACAAATTGCACTTTCCCTACCTTCCCCGAACGGGCCAGTAATTAGGCGGTTTAGTTACCATCATTCGCCGTGTAGGATACCTGTACTACGTGGAATTGTGCGTTCTTCTGTGTGGCAAACGAAGTTACGTGTGTCGTGATTCGGAACGCTCCACTCCACCAGCACCTGAAGTGCGTGCGAGCATCAGCTTTTTAGCGTGCATCGCGACCTTCTCGGCAGCGACTGGTTCGACATTCCATCGGAGCGTGGCACGTACGGATTCCGTTCTAGGGCTGGTTTGGCTGCTCGCGGATGGGACCGTCGGATGTTGTTGTTTTGCAAATGTGAATTGCCATTAGTTAATTGTCGCCAAACCAACAGCATATTCGTTGCAGTTAATGTGGTGGTGGAGCGCGGCAAGGAAGTGGTGGTTGTGAAACACTTGCCGAAAGAATAGTTTACAGCTTTTCCAAACAGCTACTACACCTGCGGTGGTTGATTTAAAAAAGACGTGGAAATAGCAACATAAAAACGCCACAAGGTGAAACAGTGCATCATCACGGCCGTCAAAAGGCACTGTCCGATTCAGCATCTGTGACGGAATTTCGGCTCTGCAAAAGCAGTCCAAAAACAAACGAATCATGGATAAATTTATCAGCATGTGGAAAGTGCGAGAACTCGCCGATAAAGTGTAAGTATAATTGCTTCGGATTTCCTTTCATGACCGTGGTTAACCGCAGCGAATGTGTGTAGCAAAACGTCTCCATCACCAACGGCGGCGCCCTACGCGAAGACAATTCACAATTCGAAAACACGATAAGCGAAACCCCGATCCAAGTAACCGCGGACCGTATAAAGGTGTTCGTTGGTATCGCGCATACCGGCTGGCTAAAGGGAGCATTTCTGTGGATGCGTGTGTGTGTGTGTGTTTACGATGTGTGCATTAGCACAAAAATAATAATAAAAACGCGAAACACTTGTTCCCACCAAGTATAGGGCCGTCCGGGTGGTACCCGGGGTCGATGCGTCCTATCAGGTGGTTGATAATTGGTTCGAAGGATAAGCATTTCATTCTTGCGCTGCTGGCCGTAGCTGAATCCAAACCCAGCGGATGTTCGCCATGCAAGAGGAGGGTGGGAGGATGTGATGCGAGATATCTATCCATTAACTGACGGCAGGCGCGAATCCGTAATTCCCGATGCAGACTTAAAAAGATTGTTAATCGTCGCCAGCGACGGATGGTCCTAGAGTTTCTCCTAGTCTTGTGTTTATCTTTCTGTTTCAAAATCATACAAACACAATTTGCTCAGCTGGGAAGAGTTATAATCCTACTTGGGCTTAGTTGAAAACATTGTTAAATGCATGAAGCACATGTTTATCTGGAACGTGAACGATTGTGTCAAGATGCTTCATGATCTGTGTCGGTAGCAAAGTTGTCTGGTAGAATCATTACGTCTAGCAATGTCTAACCGTTATTTTTTTTAAATGGCAAAAACAATCAAGCATGGAAGCAAAAGTCTGATTCTCTACTCTATTTCCTCTGTACCTCACAAACGTTCAGGGATGATCTTGATCTTTGGCAAAATAGCTAATACAACATATTCGATACGAACCATTCGATCATCAAGATGTTTCCTTGATTTCTAAAGTTGTGAAAATTGAAGAATTTGTCTTTCTGTCTTCTTTTAAAAGCTATAACTGGCGTCTCAAGAATAAACATGGTTCCTTTGCCCCAAAGCAAACACTCCGTGTAGCCACCAACCATTAGATAAGAGCCACTGGAGTAGAAGTTCGTTTCGATCAAGATGATCATCGTCTTCTTTTTGGCGTAACGACCACTTGGTCATTGCCTACCCGTTAAGGGCTTACGAGACTTGTTTCCCTGTTGTACGTGGATAATCAGCCCTCTCGTACAGGGGAGGGTCCGGTCTCGGTTGGGATTCGAACCCACGCCGTCGAGGTGGTGAGCCCCAGCGCTCATGGGCCGATTTTCTAACCGGCGCTACCGCTCGGCTGTCGCGGACTCCCTCCAAGATGATCATACGTATGTTATTTTATGGGTCTCAAAGGAACATATGTGGTATCATTTTTGTTTTTACGACCAAAAACCGGAAGCCACACGCATTTATTCTATCATCCAACTGATTTGTCGGCTACATTTCGTAGCAACTAAGCTCTGGTAGCAATTGGACTTGGTGGCAATGAATTATTAAATGCAACCCAAATGTTCGGCACGAAACAGTGAGGCGTGCCGTGGTCGCTAACTTTGTTTCATCCCTCGCCTTCAAGCACGGCGCCGTTTTTGATGGCACGTGGTTGGTAGTTTTTGAATGAATTTTTCACTACCCTCAATCTTGTCGATAAAGAGCCTTAAGGTGCCCACTGCTCCACCATCTCTCCAAGGACCGGAATGCTAACCAATTGTGTTTCGTTTCTTTTGTTACCCCTTACGTCAGCCTTACGTCCATAGAAATTTAAAATAAGAAGTTTTCAACAGATTTTTAAACTCTTTGTTTCGGTGACACTCGTAGATTTAGTTTGTTCGTAGCACCGATCATTCACTTCGTAGTCGTTCCAGCTAAAGCAGACGATCATCATTACGGCCACCTTCCCACCAAACATGGGAACTTAGCGGAAGGTCGCGACAAGGGAACTGAAACGGAGGGGCGCCGTTTTTGGCACACCTTTGATTTCTACTGACTTAAGGGTCACGACATGTTACTGATTTTTTTTCTCTGGTGAGAGAAAGAGATAAAGAGAAAGACAGAAGAACATGGAAGGATCCATGCCAAGCGATGATGTGAACGTAAAATTTCAAAGGTCATTGAAACACGCTGCAGACGACCAGCAAGATTCTAGTGATAGCAAAATTTGCAAACATGAATCACCAATCGCAGACGGACGTAAGGATCGCGAAACCATACTCGAGGAATTAAGTTAATCAAATTAATACATCAATATTTGTTCGCCTGTGGTACATGGTACCTAAAAAGTTACCCCAAAAACGGGCAATACTAAATACTGAACTTGCACATAACAATTTGTATTTGCTGTTAAATTTCGTAGTGAATCACTAAAAAATAATACATGACAATTTGTATTTGCTGTTAAATTTCGTAGTGAATCACTAAAAAATACTAGAACTACTTATTATGTAAATGTATGTGGGAAAAATGTGTTGTAGGAAATTGGGGTCGTTAAAATATTAGACCGAAAAGTTGGCAAATATCCGACTGAACTTGATATGTAATCAAAAAATCAAACATCCCATTTTTTATTTGTATCCGTGTGATTTGTATCCCCACTTTCTTGTACACGCCCAACCAACTCTTGAACTTCGAAATAAAATCACTAGACAAATTTGTTTATAGCCTCACCAATTGTATTCTAAACTATTTTTATTTATTCACTGAGTTATGAAACACAAAATCATGTAAACAATATTATTATTGGTTTGAAGATGTGTCAGTGGGGAAATTATTTGCTAAGTTAAACAACAAACGGCTTTGTAGGCCACTAAACTCGAAATGTTAGAAGTATCATGAATCTTTGAGTAAAATATGTATGGAATTCCTCCTTTGGATGCTTTGATCCAAAAAGAAGCTTCAATATCTATGTTTTCATAAATGTTATAACTACACCAAGTTTCGATCAATCAAACATTTTGTTAGACTTTTTCCAAATGGGTATGGGGCTATCTCTTTAAGTACTTGCCGAACGATGTTCGGGCTTTAAATTTTGTTTTGATGAAATGGAAAGCAAAATTGCCCCCTATCGTGACCCGGCAAAATTATCCCACCCGTCCCTCGTCCTAGTGGCGCTAATAGCAATAATCGTCACCCGGTGTCATTCTACATTTCAACGAACGACGAATAATTGAATTCCATATTCCACCCCACCCCCACCACCGATTGGCACACTTTCCACCGGGGACAGTGATGGGACAAGCCATCGCCTCTGCACTGCACCTCGCTCGCCAGTTTGACCTATAATCGATCGGCGGGAACAACAAGAACAAGAAAGAAAGGAAAGCGGAGTGTTCCACCGTTGCTTGGCGTATGTTAAGCGATCATAGTAGGCAGTGTGTTGCAAAGTGTCGCGAGGACAATCGGCAACATATATGGTATAGCTTCGGTGCAAAGAGTGAAGAATGAACTTTTTCTACTGGACGTATGCATGGACCGTTTGGGACAGGTCGGGTGAGGAAAGGTTGTAGGTGTTTGTTTTTTTCATCTACCGTACCGTTGGCCACACAGTTTTCAAACTTTTACCTCACACCAAATGCTAATCATGCCTACCGCTTTCGTTTCTCCAGGACAAATGTCGTCATGAACTACACAGAAATCGAGGGTAAGGTGCGCGAAGCGACAAACGACGAACCGTGGGGACCAACCGGGCCGTTGATGCAGGAGCTGGCGCACGCCACCTTCACCTACGAGCACTTTCCAGAGGTGATGTCGATGTTGTGGAAGCGGATGTTGCAGGACAACAAAACGAACTGGCGCCGGACATACAAAAGCCTGCTACTGCTCAACTATCTCGTACGCAATGGCTCGGAACGGGTGGTCACGTCGTCCCGGGAGCACATCTACGATCTGCGGTCGTTAGAAAACTACACCTTTGTGGACGAGAACGGCAAGGATCAGGGCATTAACGTGCGACACAAGGTGCGCGAGCTTATCGACTTCATCCAGGACGACGATCGATTACGTGAGGAGCGCAAGAAGGCGAAGAAAAACAAGGACAAGTACATCGGCATGAGCTCGGAGGCGATGGGCATGCGGTACGGTGGTAGCAGCGGTGGTGGTGGTGGTGGTGGCGGTATGGACTATGGCGGCTACCGGGATAGCTACGATCGCAGGAGTGAAGATCGATGTAAGTCTAGAGTTTTTCGTTCGGTACGAGGAAAGCTTTATTTACTCACATTTAACTTTCCCTTGTAGATAATGAATCGTCCAGAGACCACCACGAGTACGACTACCAGTACGAAGGGGAACGGGAGGACTCGGACAACGAATCGAACGGTCCGTACGATCGCTCGAACCGCTACCAGGACCGGGAACCTTCGAAGAGTCCCGCCACCCGGCAAACGTCCACCACTCTGTCCACCGGTTCAACGACCGCTTTCGGGGGCGGTAGTGGCGGTACCGGGGGCAGCGAGCGAAAGATTAACCTCAACATCAAGCCAACCGGCTCGACCGCCGCATCCACCTTCCCGGCGCCGCGTGCCGCCGCTACGACCGGCACGGCGAAAGTGACGAAAAAAATCGATCTCGGTGCGGCCAGCGGTTTTGCCAAGACGGCCGCCTTAAGTGCAGCTTCCGGGGCACCCTCGGATCAACTCGGAATCAACTCGCCGACGCACCGCAACACTCACGCGGAAGAGATCGTTGGCAGTGGGAGCGGCAGCGGGAAGCAGCAGGAAATCTTGGAAGATCTCTTTAAAACGTGCCCCACGAAGCCGTCCGCTTCGCTCGTCGACGAGGATGATTTTAATCCGCGTGCCACGGAGGAGTTTGGTGATTTCGAGTCCGCATTCGGTGGCGCCCCGACGGTGGCGGGCAAGGTACCTTCAGTTGCCGCCACCCCAGCCAGTGCTGCCCCGGTGAAAGGGGATGATTTTGCCGACTTCGCCGCATTCGGTGCGGGACCGCAGCAGACGACGCAACAGCCCGCTACAAGTGCGGATCTTTTGTTCGGTCTGAGCGTTGGTACGGGAACTGGAATGGCAGGGCCGCAGGCTGGTGCACCGGTTGACATTCTATCGGATTTAAGTGGCCTTTCGCTGGGCACTGGTGGAGCAACGAATGGTACGTATACATTTTATTTCATCAAATTGCTCAAAAATGGGCGATTCTTTCTTTCGGTGTACATTAGTTTGCCTTGCTTGCCACGCTCACCTGTCCCCTGTGACATTCTCTCGGTCTTTCGTTGAATGCGAAGTATTTGATTGGATTTACAACATCGGGTGCCCACCCGATCCTCGGTCACAGCATGGACTGATAGTTCATTTCGGTTTAGTTTTATTGTTTCGAGCGTTCCGCTGCTTAATGGGGACGATTTGGGGCAATGAAACTTACACGACCTCTGCAGGGAAGGGAACCCTTTACTCCCAAACTGTAGTGGGATTTTGGTGCCGTTTTTGTTCCCGTTTCCGAGCGTCAAGAGTTTCCGTTCCTCGCGTACGTTCGCTTGTTTGTGCCTCCTTTGCGTAGTTTTGGCCCGGTTTCCACGCCGTCCCGGTCAGTGGCTCGGGAAGTGTGGTGTGCAGATGTTGTGTGCAACTATTTTGCCTTCTCCCCTTTCAGCATCCCGCAGCATCGAGCCTGGCAAACGGCCGTCACCGTTTTCGCTGCTCCGACATCGCTACAACGAGCTGATCGAGTGTGTGCAAAACGTCAACCCGCAACAGCCGGCCATTACCCGGGAATCGGAACGGCAAGAATTGAACGAAAAACTCACCCACCTGTTGGAGTGCTTACCGGGGCCGGTGCAACCATCGGAAGTCCTCTACGGTACAGATGCGCGAGTCCGCTGGGATCAATTTGCGATGGAGGCATATTCGGGACTCCTTGAGACTTTGGTGCCACTAAAGGCGCACCTGGACGATCGCCTCCTGCATCGTATCGTGCGCCTGGATGCGAGCGCCCACTTTCCGTTGGAAGCAATCAATATACTCACCCAAACTGCCACCCTCGACGGAAGCGCCGGATCGTCGGAGGTGGCCATCAATTTGCTGACCACCCTCCTAGAGGATAACACCGTACTACCAGCAGCATTCCTTCACCTTTCGGCCACCGAGCGAGACGATTCGAAACACAGCACCGATCATTCGCGACAGTTCATTCAGTTGATCACGTCCATCCCGAACCGGGTGGCAAATGTGCTACGGAAGCGAACTCCGTCTCGCTTTCTACCGACGCCATATAGTCGACTCCTGTGCCGGCAGCTACTCCGGGCACTCACAACCCTTGGCGAGTTGATACATTTTTACGGTCCACCAGAAGTACTGGAGCGCATTGAAGGAACATTTCTATCGTCATTTTTGAGTAAAATTATTACCGATTTCCACCAGGACCGGCAGTCACCGGTGATACGGTCAATATTGATCGTCCTGCTGCACGGTATCAGCTCTCAAAGCGAACCCCTGGGGACGTTCATTCGTAAGGTGCTTCACGGGCTCACTCCAAATGCGTTGGAAACTGTGGTTTATATTGCGCTCAACAATCGTATCAATCTATTACCCCTGTTCCGGGAACCATTGGCGGCAAACTGGTCATACGTGTTGCTCCAGAAGGTTCCCCTGTACAACTACTACTCGGACGCTGCTGGAGAGGTAATCGGTCAGGAACTGATCACGCTTCTCGCCGGTCTCGATGAAAATCTCGCCGGAAATGGGGAACGGAGACAAACCGTCGAGACTACTAGTCTTCTGGGTCGACTTGCCGAGCAGCTGCTTGTGGTTTGGTCGAGCCGTACGGCCATTCAGCGGACCAGCTTCGAGCAGCATCTGTACGTGACGAAGCTTTTGCTGCGTGCCATGAAAAAGCGGTGTGACATTTCGCGACGGGGCAATATGGCGGAAACGCAAGAAAACATCCGCCGTCTACTGTTCGATGGGCTGCGGGCCCACCTGGAGTCACCGATCAAGGAGATGCGCTGCACGGGAATGATCACGGCGGAGCTGATTATGGGCTGGGTTGATGCTGAGCGGGCGAACGATGATGAAGGGAACCGGTTGCGGTTCGACTACGCCGGGTTCGATGAAGGCACTTTAGCTTTGATCGACAGTTTGAAGAACATTGATTCAGCTGGAAAACATGATAATGATGGCCAGCAGAAGGAAACCATCAACAAGGCGGTTGAAGAACTGTTAGAGGAAAATTCCTCTGTAGAAGCTTTGGTTGTGAAAGTAATGGAATCTAATACCGTAGTGAGACAAGCAAAGCGAACAGATAAGCTGGAACAGCAGGACAGTGACGACGATGATACTGAGCGACCGGAGCCACAATCTCCCCTCGATTCCGATGACGATGACCTCCCAGTGTACGACATGTCGAACGATACCGATCTCGATGTCGAACGCTACCGGCCTAAATATTTGCTCGACCTACGAGACGCACTGATCGAAACGGACTTCAAGCAGGACCCCAAGTGCTTCGAGCTAGCCGTAGATACCGCGCCGGATTTGATCGCACAGCAACTGCCGAACAACGACCCCAAGCTGGCGCTGGACCTGCTGGATATTTTTCTTTCACTCGAAGCAAAGACACACATGCCGACATTTAATGAGCGAAAATTTGCCGCACTGGTGGAAATTTGTGTAACGTTTCCTCGGGAATCCGGCGTCTGGCTTTGCGGCCAGTTTCACGCCGAAGTGAGCCGCCATTCGGTGAACCGGCGCATCCTTATGCTGGACGTGATGACCGAGGCGGCCAAGGTGCTATCGAACAATCGAAAGGCGACAGATGCTCCGGGATCAACCCCGGCGCTAGTGATGCCCTCTGGAGATAAAAACCGACTGCTCGGTATGTTCCGAGATGAGGCGGAACGGCGTGCTCGTCGGGAGGAAGCCGAGCGTATCGTACGCGAACGGATCGAGCGCAAAACGCGGCGCTTCCGATCGGCAAATACCAGACAACAAGAGAACCCATCAGCACCCGCCATCGCCAACCGGTACGCCGATGCTGCCGGATGGTTCTTCTTTCCGCTGCTGCGTGGATTTGGTGGTGGCCGGTTTCTTTTCACCGCCGGACTTCGCTTCCCTTACGATGCAGAGAATCTGCTGCTCGTCAGCTTTATGCAGGCCCTCTCGGTCCTGATGGTGTGCGCCGAAAACTGTCCCATCGGAGTCCGGATGGCAAGCCAGTTGTTTGCCCTGGGGAAGCTGCTGCGCTTCAACGAGGAACCGAAGGTGCGCCTCTCGGTATTGCAGCTGGTGGCGGCCGTATTCCTGGCGGTACGAGCGGAAACGCTGAGAGTTCAGTTCTACCAGGAGCTGCTGGAGCTTCGGGAGTGGCTCGAGGAGTGTACGCAGCAGGATGTAGTTAAACGCGGTGAAACGAATGAGGAGTGCCGCCAGCTGGCTCGGAACGTGCTGGCCATGTGCTACGGGGTGCTAATCGAGGAGCAGGACCAACTCGACCGCAGAGAACGACTTTAGATTACAACGCCAGTAGTGGAAGTGTAAACAATAACGAAAGTGCGCAAATTTTCGTAAATATGATACAAACAATACATCCCACAGAGAGACCGCTCGTGTTCTGATATGGAAACCGAAAACCAAAACCAATGTGTGGTTGTTGACCCAATCAGCGCTATATTGCATGTTATGGCTTACCATAATGACATCCCTTGGAAGGGTTAAGTCTTCTTCTTTTTTCCTTATCCTCTTGTGCTGCGTCATTAAATCTAGCCAACTAGATTGGCGAACATATGTGCATATGCTCGCATTGAGAACGTTGTGTACCCGATAGAGTTAGCATGGTACAATCTGTCGAAGCTGATAGATCTAGTATGCCAATTATTATGTAATTGTTATTCCCATTCATTGTCAATTTCGTTTTCGCTGTTTTGGTTTTGCTGCAGAAAATTATGTAAATGGCATAACGTTTTCATTGCTTTATTATCATCGTTATTATTACTAGTTAGATGTTGTCTATCAGTACCTTAGACGTCAGACAACATCTTCCCCCCGTTCCTTCCAATTGTTGTGAGCCAATGTCTGGATGGTGTTTCTTTCTTCGGGGGATGATTGACTCCACCCTAGTCTTCAAACAGGGTGCGATCTGAAGGGCTTTTTTGCGAGTGCGTGTGAGTGTGCTATTGGTGTATGATCTTCTTACCGGTAGTCGTTAGGAAACTACGTGATGGGGCGGGTCGCACGTTAACGAACCATCTCACCACACTTGAAGCACTTGCAGTCCACTGGTTCTTTCAGCCGGATCTCCATCGTGGCCGACTCGTGGTCGGTCATACGCACGCCGTCCGGGTCATAGCAATGCGTGAGTTGGAGCTGCCGTTCGCGGAGGAACGACTCCCGGCAGCAATAGCACTCCTTCAGGAAACCGGTCGCCGTGATGACCGACGGTTGCACCTGACTGTTGCACTTGCCCTCGCATTTGTTCACCGTGACATCGCCGTTACAGGTCCGGTACAGCCGCCCCAGCTCGTCGTATTCCTCTGCGTACGGCGGAAGGCAAAGCTTTGGTTACCAACGGAAGCAGCAAGCCCGCGACGGGGCCACTCACATACACTCACCTTTGATGAGATGTATCTCCGACGGTAGCGTTTCACACGTCTCGTCAGCCTGGTTGTGCTGGGCGGACACAAAGCTGGCCGAAAGAAGTGCCACGGGCAGCACAAGCAATACCCCACACAGCACACTGGCGCTGTTCGCCGTCGTAAGCGTTGCAAGGGAACGGTGGCTCATCGTTTACTGCGATCGGGAACAACTAATCCACCGGCACGATATAAAGTCTATCCTGAACTGAACACGATCAGCCGCAATCGCACCGCTACCCGATACCGAATTGCATCGACAGCATGGAGACGCGAGCGTTTTTATACACTTCGCCCACCCACCCATTTCATCCTTCTTACGTGGCGGAAGGAAGCAAAATCCTTTTGCATGTTCCGTCTTGTGTCACCCGCTGCGCTGAGAGCGTGTACAGTCTCGCCTTGGGAAGCCAAGGCCCACAACATAGGTCAGGTTTTGCGCATAAAAGCCCGAAGCACCAGGTGGTGTGTGTGTATGTATGGTGGTCACCACATGGCAATCCCATCGAGCTCCTGTGACCTTTGCCGAGGACGAATGAAACGAAAGACAAACCCCAGAGTACAGGAAGGAAAATGTGTCCTGTTGGAATGTCGCCGTTTTACATATCATGCTTCTTGGTTCGTCACTTCACAGGAACGGTCAAGGTTCGCCTAACGTTGCAAAGATTCGAAAAAATGGCAATGCATTAATTGGGCTTGGTTTAATTCTTCAATACACCATTTGCTTACGATCACATATAGTTCTAACGCATTCAACTTGGAATTGATTTGAATATTCTTGACCATCCCGAAGAAGATAGACTGCCTAGCATTCTTACTTTTCTCGTTTTAGTCCGTTTTTCATTTAAAAATGTTTACCATTGGAACAATTCAAATAATATTCATTAACACCAGTTTCGCTGCAATTATTTAATAATTACCGGGTTGGCTTAAAAAAAAGTTTGAACTGTGGATTTCTTTATTGGTACAAATATTATATTACATTACATAAGGTCTAGGGTTGTTAAACAATAAAAAACTTGATTACACAATTAAGTATTTTTCATATTGATTTTGTTCATATTTTAATCGTTTAAGAATGCTTGAATAAAACTGAATCCAATAACAAATCCCGAATAAATGTTGCTTGCACAAATTTGTTTTTCCTCCCACTTGATGCTCAATCAAACACCTTTAAGGGTTAATACCGATTACATCATGAATGTTGTGCGACTCCATTTTCACCCCCTATTAATTGCGTTGTTAGTAAACCAATCTAACCGTTTTCCCTTTTTTCAGCGGCACTGTTCTCTCCGATGGACAACGGTGGTTTGCTGCAGCCAACACCCCTTATGGCGGCCAACGCAAACGCTAGCAACAACAATCAATCCCTGTTGCCGGGCCAGCAGCAGCAACAGCAGGCGGCTGCAAACGTCGGAACGACTTGGAAAAATGCCGGCAATATCAACATCGACCTGGACAATCTGCTCGGCAACGGTCCAAAAGGTGGCCGCCCAGGAACCGGCCCTGGCGGAGCGTCTAACGCGCCCTCGATGAACCAACTGAAGAGCATTAACTCGAGCCCGGTCCATGGGCAGCAGCCGTCGATGGGCCCGATGTCACCGCTGAGCCCGGCCACATCGCCCTTCGGTGCCGGACTGGGCCCGGGTATGGGCGCCCCCGGTTTCATGATGAGCCCGGTCGCGCAGCCACAACCGGCGGCCGGAGGTTTGCTGATGGGTGCGGGGTCCGGTGCCTTCCTGAACGGGAACAGTACCACCACCGGCCCTTCGTCCAACGGTGGCAACGCATTCGGAGCGTTCGGAGCGTTCCAATGATCGTACGCCGGCCCGGGAAGGGCTTCGGTCGCTTCCTGTTACTAACACCGAGCGCACCTCCGAGGAAACACCCACCAATATTGGGTGCGAAAGTAGAAAACTAACACAATCCATATTTCCACCAGCATCGACCAACCCCACAGCTATCCCACCTTTTCCTTCGGTGGCGAGGAGGTTCGGCGAGAGCGATGGATCGATTTCCAATTTTCCCCGATCCGGCAAACTGAACTGCATCTCCTTCACGGGTACCGTGTTTTGCCAAAACCGCCAAAATTTCCCACCAAGAAACAACCATCCCTACAACTATCCACCCACTCTCCCTCATCCAAAACCACCAATGCGGCCTACATGTTTAGTAAGAAAGATAAAGAAGAAGAAAGATATTATTGTTCGTAAAACTTTCAACAGGAGGCAAACGAAACAAGAAAAACACGGAGAAAAATATTAGTCATTTAGATAGCAAAAGGTAGAATGAATAATGGAACTGAAAACCAGCAAAACATTTACCGAGCAAACACAGAAACTATCAGTATTTTAAACTCTTTTCTGCCACACAAACAACACACCAACTACACACTCAAAAACAAACGTTACTGTGAGTGAATTTTCACCAATGGACGGGAAAAGGGGCATCATAAATAATCAGTTTCCTCATGAACTCGATCGACTGGCCCATGTGCCCCACGTCCTGTTCCTTTGAAATTGTCAACTCTCCCCGGAAACGGTGTAGTTCCTTGGCCACGGTTTGGTTTGTCATTTTTTAATCATTCCACCATTTTTCTATTTTCCTTTTCTACATCTATTTTTATACACGTGGGCCTAACCAGTTTACGCGGCGTTCTGGCGAATTTCGGTGACCGCGTAAGACAAATACAATCTTTTATACACCCTATAATTCATGCAACAAACAAACGATATAAACAGGGTATAACAAACTAAATAAAAAAAAAATGGAAATTAAGTGTTGTGTTCCTCATGCCGCTGTGAGGAATTTTTTGCAAACGCAAACGGGATATCTTGCATACCCTTTCTATGTGTGTGAAGTGATTTTGTGTGGTTGGTTTGTGCATGTGCGTGTTATTACGTAAGTGTATCTGGTTGAAGTTTTGCACAAAACATACTAAACACGAGCAAGCGAGAAAGTATACGGTCCATGTAGGCTATGGCCCGCAATTAAATGGTGGAGAAAATGAAGACAAAAAAAAAACAACGCGAATATAAAGTAAGGACATCCGGGAATGAGAAGCTGCTGTGACAGAGGGAAAAGTAAAGTAGAACAGAAAAACAATCCTTACGGAAGGATCACAGGTGCATAAAGACTTTTTACAAGCTTTGACGAAGGAAAAAGATCGAAGAGATCGCTCCAAGACCGATCCACATACGTACACACAAACCCCCCGTGTAAATACTATATAGACAGATTAGTACGGATGGTAGTAGGCAGCGCACTTTGCGGGATGAATGCAGATGAAATTGCAACCCATGGTTATTGTTTTTGATTCTCCCTCAAAATAAGAGCCAACCAACGTTGGGGAAGAAAATGCAAATACGCAAGTATGACACAAGTAACATTGAAAACATAAGAAAGTCTCACGGACGCACGGTATGGACGCGATATGAGTGCGTTTTTTTCTACTGTTCGCCTGTTATTTGTTCCATTTCCAGCTGGCAAACTTTTAGCAATACAATAGTGGGATATTATCGGTGGCGGGGACCCCCTTAGGGCTCAGTTAAACAAGTTATTAAACTATTTCTTTATCTAGTTTAACATTGTGCACTGTTGTTTCTACTCTCTTCCAGCTTGTGTAGCGTTTACACGTTTGGCGCAATAAGAGACAACATCATGAGCTGTCCAACATGTATTGCACGATCGTTACAATGATTATTATTATTTCTTTTCGTTTTTCGGTTTAACGTTTTCGGTGTTTTTATTTGTTAAATCAATTTATGGATGTTTTAATTTGCTTTAATTCTACCAATGCTTGTTTATTTTTTCTTTATACCATTTTTGTTTACCATGTTTCCCATATAAACACATTCTATCTAGAATATCGCGCGAGTTTATTAAATTGATTGTAAAGTATATTATAACAAACAAACAAAAATGCACACATACACACACACACCATACTGCTTCCAGAAGGGTGAGGTGAGACGAAACACGTGTTACACGATGTGACAAACCCTGTTAGAGATGTTTTTTGTTTTTTTTTTGTTTCACCTCTGTTAACCTCTGCACGTTAGTTAGTTACGTTTTTTGTGCGCCCAAAAGTGCTAGTTTAAGTAAGCAATACGTATGAAAGCGGTGCTATTCCCGCACGAGAAAGGGAGAGACAACCCTTCCACCCCCGTTGTGCACTCGGATTTTTTAAACGTTCGAAACCTATTTACATAGAGATCAATTACGGAAAAATGTTACGAAAAAGAAAAACAAACTCAGTTTAATTTGTCTGAACAAACGTTGGAAAAGATATCGGTCGAACAGCAAACGAACGCGCAACGACAATAAGATAAAAGAACAGAGGGGGTGCGTATGCGTAAAATAATGCACAGGATATGAAAATGCGAGAAAAATGCGGTAAGATAATAAGGGAGTACAAGAGTGTGATAGTGTCGGGGGACAAAGCCAGAAAAAATGAATGCAGCGGAACACTGAAAAGTAAAACAAGGTAAAACATTTTGCACGATAAAACTTACATATCCCGAGGCGAGTAGTAAACTAAAGTGGACAAACAAAAAGGAAAGCACGAGATCGAGAGTGTCAAAGTTGTGTAAACTGTAAGCAGCAGCGGTTGCATTGAGATGTTGTTTTAAAGATTTGTGAAAAAGTGACGACTACAGGAAAAGATAAAAGAAATCATTCTAGAAGGCTCTTCACAATCTACCAGAAAGAGGTAAAACGTGTAAAAATATACATTCTTTACAATTGTATTTAGTGATGTAGCAAGTTTAAATCAAATTGGAGTAGTTAAAGCAAAACGAACGGGACGCAGAAGAGACTTACTGATATTGGGTCAATCAACGGTTGCAATACTATATATAAATAAAAATATATGTAATAGGCAAAAGAAGGACAAGTTTGGACACATTGCCCCTTTTTTTCTTTGGTATGGTTCTGTGTCGCCTGCGTCTAGTTTTGAGTCAGTCCTGTTGGTATTGTTAGTCGTAGCTGTGTTAAAACTTTTCACCATTGCACGCATTTCGGTCGCGTAATAATAGGCTTATCTATTTCTTACCGGTTGTCAAAGGATTCTGCCTGTTACGAAGAAATTCTGATAGAAACCAGCGACCGTCGTTTCTCCGGAGTGTCGTTATATTGAATTTGCGTATGGAAAGGCGTCGTTTTTTCAGAATTTCCTCAATTTACGTATAACAAAACAAAAAAGAATATTTTTTTTCCTTTTTTCCACTAAACTAGTTCCGCGTTTGGAAACAGGATCCCCGTTGCAAACGTGAACGAAACCGAAAAACAATATTAAAACATACGTTGTTGCAGCGATAGGGATTTGGAAGAACGTGAACACAGGCCAGCATGGAATCGAAAATCAAAACATACCGAAAGCAAACTAAAACGAACTAAACTTAGTGAACGAAAAATCATACGAAACACACAAAACAGGAAAAAGTGGAACCGTTGCAGTGAGAGTAATAAACGAAAAATATAATTAACAGCAGATGTATTTTTGTTGAAATAAAAGTAACAGTGTAAAAAACGCAATATGTTTATTTTATTTACTGCTCTTAGTGCTTAGCTCATTTAGCACAAAAATATGTTTTTAAATATTTCATGCTTCTTGTGGAAGCTGACTCCGAAGAAAAATGGAAAGCAAAGAGTAACTAGTAAAATAATGTTTAACAAATTCCTGTTTTCTCACGGAGAGAAATTTGGAAAACATAATGCTTAAGTTGATCAACCATCCTAATTTTTATAATTTTTTTCATTAATTAATTCCATAAAGTCCCATTTTAAAATGAGTAAGCTTTACAGATTAAATACTAACCTTGAGTACATAAAGGATGTTAGATGACTATTAGGTTTTGTTAAAGCAATATACTTTTATAAACCTAGTTTCATCAAAATTGATGACAAATTATTCAAATTAAAAAAAAAACACTGTGTGTTCAGGATAAATATAATACAAACTAAAATAAGTGTGCACGCATTTTTTTTAATGTGGTTTTCTTTCGATGTTCGACGAAAACAAAACCCACGACTTTAATTCTGTTTTTTATCTTTATTTATTTATTTATGGTATATCTTCTACTTGCATTCCCATGCAATAGTCTGGGTCCTCAGAGCGACACACAAGCGACACAAGCACACCGGACAAAACCTTCTTCGAAATACCGCCCAGTACATCATTGCCTTTTGGGGCACATACAAGCACACACACACACGTTCAAACATACAAACTAAAAGATCTGATCGTTTTCCAGCAATTCGCATCCAGAGTGAGATTCGCTTTCCTGCGTTTTCCATTTCCTTTGCTAACGACCGTCGTTATCTCATGCCGTGTGTTTGCGCGTTTATCTTACTCCACTGACTAGTTTGTTTCAGTATTTTGTTTTTAATATTTTATTTCATTTGTCAAAATTTGGAATATGGAAATAGGAACGAGTCGAATAGAGATAATTAATACCGAGGGGTAAACGGGGGTTTTGTGATTGCCGTTTTTGTTTTTTTTTTCATTTCTTTTCTTGTTTTTTTTTAATACAAATCTTTTCCACAGAACGTTCCACTTCCAGTTGAATAATCTCGCTCTGCATTGCCCCCTTCCCTTCCTGCGATCCAAAGTGCGGAATATGCTTGTATTTTCCAATCGTTGAAATCCGTTAGCTTACGCCGAAGCCACCTTCGCTTCCCGTTGCTTAGATACGAGATACATTATTTATCGTAAAGTTTTTATGCTAGAGTATATTCGTTTTCATATGACTGTTTTATCTGTTTGTGTTATTATTATTATTATGTTGCTTTTTTTAATATTCGTTTGGCTTCTCTTCACCTAGTTCACCCTTGTTCTCGAGTGGTGACACCTTTTGGGGACACTTGGACTCCTGCTTCATTTGTAGTTAAAATATTTGGCAAAAAAGTTTCACTCGTATGCTAAACACACACTAAAAATTAGACGCGCTTTCCGCACACACGCGCTCTTCTAGCGTTTCGTCAATTGTGTTTATCGCTATCAGAAAAAAAAAGAGTACGCATGCATAGAGGTATATTTTGTATGGAATTTGTTACGGTAGCGAAATCGGTATGCGCTTTAGGTAATGTATATAACCGCGTACGTCTTGAGTGTATATTTTTATTTGTAAATGTAAATAGAGCAAATATGTATGCTTGTGTAATATAGTATAACTGTTTCTTAGTCTTCTATTCGGCCCTTTCCCCGCTGCTTCATGCTATTCTTCTCCTCATGCTTCGTAAAACACTTTCCTGAATGTAATTATCGTTGGTATGTGTAATGTTGTAGTGTGGTTTTTTTTCACGTTCGCTCTTTTCCCATTCCCCACTTTGGCGGGGGCTTGGTCACCTTAACCAGGACCACAGGGGAAAAGAGTTTAGTAGAATATTTCATCCTCATCGTCACGCCGCAGCGAAATGATGGTCGTCGTGGTGGTGGTCGTCGTAATGGAACCCATTTCCAGCACCTCACCGGACGCACCACCACCGTTCATCAGGAACCCCACACCACCACCGGCAGCAGCAGCGGCCGAGGAAGGTCCACTACGTCCGGGACTTTGATCCCTGAGCTTCGGTATCTGAGGTGGTGCCACCAATGCTACCACCGGATTGTCACCGTCGTCGCTGAACGAATCGCTAAAGTTGTCGTTGAACATCGGTGGCGGGGCCGGGCTGATGTCGTTCAGGCTCAGCTGCTCCCCATCGGACGAACTGTTGGTGCTTAGGTTTAGGGACTGATTGCGCTGGTGATGATGGTGGTGGTGCGGGGGTTGGTGCTGGTGGTGGTGCGGCGGGGGTTGGTGCTGGTAGAAATGAACGGAAGCGTTGTTATTGATGTTGTTGTTGCTGCTGCTGCTGCTGTTATTGTGATGAATCATGGCCGGAAGGGAGTGCTGGTGATGGAGTGTGGCCGATTTCGGCGGAATCGGAGGTGGTGGAGGTTTAGCCGTGGGTGACCTAGTTTGCGCCATTGGCGTAATGCATTGGTACGCCTCGGGATTGGAGTTGGTCTTCTGATGTCCCCGCAGGATCGGTGACTCCCGGGTTAGCGATGCCTGCAGCGTGTTCCCATTAGCGCTGATGTTGTAGTCGTCGTGGGGCGTCGATGTTGCCGTGGTGCTGTTGGTTTCCGGGGGTGGGGGCACGGCGACTGGGTGATGATAGTGGGCCGCAGCTTCTCCGACGTTCAGGTTGTTCAACTCCTGCGTGCTGGTGGAAATGCCCGAATCTCTGTTAAACCCCTGCCGGAACTCGGTTAGCGGTCTCGGGCTGCCGTAGTTGCCGCTATCGTTGAGTGAAATTTCATACAGCGAGTACTTTTTCTGCCGACCCTTCCCCGGTAGTGTTTGTCCCTGTTGCGGCTGCTGCTGTTGATGTTGGTTTTGTTGCTGTTGCTCGACGTACTCGGTGAATGGCATCGGATTGGAGCTACGCTTGTCGGGTGTATGGCCACGCGGTGGTAATGGAGGGGCGGTTGGTGAACATACCGCCGGCAGGCCACCGGTACTGTCACGCGGAGGAATCTGCGGAACCATGGCTGATGCATTGAGGGTACCTATCGGCACGATGCCCGACAACGAGAGGCCTTTCTTGGTCACCGACATGTACGTTCCGTCGTAGTCCTCCGGAAAGTAGACCATTTCCTGTCCACCGTTCGATGGCAGTCGTCCATTGGACGGCCCAACCGACTGATAGTGCGACGAACCGGTCGACGTGCCGGTCGATTGCTGCCCGATCGGCAGCGGGGGTAGGGGTTTCGTTGGAATGTTTATGTTTGTCTTCCACTCGGCCGTGCTCTTTTCGAGCTCGTGGAATGCCTCCGAGAGGCGATTGTGCAGCGGGAGCACCTGCTCCGAGGCGAGACTTCGATGGAGCTCGAGCGCCTGACGGAGGATCTGCATCTGCTCGTAGATCAAGCGCTTGAGACGCTGCACGTGGACGCTCTGGTCGCGCCCTTCGGTCGACTTGGCGAAACGCTCCGAAAAGAATGCGTCCTGATACTTGCTGAAGCCTCCGTTGACGTTCGCATCGACCGAACCCTGGATGCGCATGGTGAACGGGTTCAGATTGCGCTTCGGATCGAGCCGATACTGAACGATCAAATCGGACAGTTCCTTGTTCACGTTGGCGATCGTTTCGCAGGCAAACTCAACCGGTGTTAACTCGTGCTCGGAGCTGCAAGTTAGTGTGAGACAAAAAAAAACTCATTAAAATCTTATAACGACCCTTCCCAGCATATCACACTTACGTTTTGCTCACTTCCAACCACCGCAAAATACCCGGCAACGGTTGCGCCGTCTCGTAAATCGTCCGAACGATCCATAGCGACTTGAACTCGTTATCCTTATCCACCGTACCCTTGTGCACCGGACGATCGTACTGGAAGCGAGTTACGTCGTTTACTTCGTAGTACTTGGAAATCTTCTCCGGCACGGTCACCTTGGCGCTCTTCAGATGGTACGGGTCGGGAATCGGGCGCACGTTGACCGCGTGGAAGCGCTGCTCGGGCGAGTTCAAGATCGAACTGTCCGGTGGGTACTGCTTCTTGTCCAGTATCTGGGCGGTGGGAAACTCGGTCTGCAGGCGCTGTATGAACGCGCCAATGCGTTCGTACTCTAGGCCACGGTAAATGAATTGCTTGTTCTGCGGAAGATGAGTTGAATTGTACATCTTTAGACATGCAGACAACAGTTTCGTGCAGGTTGTTAAAAACAAAATTTAGTTCTACTGTTAAAGAAATTCTTCTTCTCCCTGTTTAAATTTGGATGTTTTAACGATATTACACAGTTATACAGTTTTAGCTATTAGATTTCGTTTTTCTCAGCATTTTGTGTTTTTGTTTGGTTTGAAACAATTTTTCAAATTAACTATTTCATTTTTTCAAGCATATTTTTTTTAGCTTAAGCAATTTTATCATGGGTACAAAATTTATATTTATCGAAAAAAATTTAAACACAACTTAGCTTTATCTCGAATAACAAACCCATACAAAGTCTGGAGATCAAATTTTGTTGAAATGTTTGTGTAATTGTTTTCTCTATTATTGAGCGTACTTTTCAACTGTGAAAATGTTCTTTGTTTAAAGGTGATCGATACAATTTGATTATAAATTAAAGCATTTGTGATTGGATGTATTTTAAGTAACCTAGTTTTCCTAATGAGTACATTGCAGCTAATTGATAATCATGCTTCTGCAAAAAATGATTCTTTTCTTGACACAGAATGAATTAAACTATTAGAATTGTTCCTAGCATGTCCTTCTACCTACCCGGACGAACGAAGGAAAACCGGTGCCATAGTATCCGACACGGAAATATTCCGGTTCCGGGCGCAGCTGTGTCAGAATGTTTTGGAAAAATCTGGCCTCCTCCATCAGCATTTCGCTGAGCCGATTGTAGTCGAAGCGTTTGCGTTCGTAAAACATTGCCAACTCCTTGCACAGTGGGATGCCTTTCTCCCAGCATTTTCCCTTATCGAAGTAGCATATGATCTGGAAAAAAGATGTTTCGTAGTTGAAGAAGGAAGAACCGTGGTTAAAGGTGCTTGAGGCATAATTGTGTTTTCGTTTTGGTTACATACATTTTTGTAGCTCTTCTCCTTCTGCTCCCACTCTCGCGGGCCATTGGATTCATCGGAAATGTGTTCGCTGTCCCAGGACAGCATATCGGCGTACAGCTTCAACGTTAGCCCTGCCTCGACGTAGTTCTCAGCGCCCAGGTGCAGATCGAGCAGCTTGTAGATGTACCGGACGTACATTTCCTTGCGATTAATCTCGTCGTTGTAGAAGTTGAGCAGATTGACCGTGCAGGTCATACGTTTGTCCCGGTTCTCGTCGCCCTGCATCACACTGCGGTAGTCAAGCAGCCGCTCCAGCAGCCTCGTGACGGAGGAAATGAACGCGATACCAGACTCGCGCCACGAGGGGTTCTCGGTTTGCACGCGTTCCAACAGGCTTTACGTTTTTCACGCCGCCACAGAGAATCAATGCAAGATAGGAAGGACAAGAGAGCAATAACCAATTAGCCTTTTTTCGTGGTTGCATCGACGGACAGCGAAAGCAGTACAGTATGCATCGGGAAACGTTTTAGAGCCACTAATGAAAACTTACGCTAAACACAGTTGCTCCCTACGGTTTTTTGGTGGACGAGAGTGTTCATGTGTAGTTATTATCAGTATGGACATGCACAAGACAGGAGAAGAAACACGATAGGGACGCATTTGTAGAACAATGGAGCAGCAAACGACGGCGATGATTCACAATGATGTGGATGAGCATGATGACCGGTTTATTTTTTTAAATTGTTAATGTTGCATTAAACAAAAAGAAAGCGTTATAGCGTTAGTCACAATAGATAATTTTGTAGTAAAGTTGAAGGGTATGAAAGAAACCTTTAATGAAATCATAATTGCATACGGTAAACAAATTAACTGACAGAACATAAAATTCCTACTTAACGGATGGTGATGATATGGTTAGTAAATGCATTTTTATTAACGGCCCCAGAAGACTGACATGACTTACATTGTGCTAAAAAGTTCCCGATATTCATCATCGCCTTTATTTTCGCTTATAAGCAGATCCAATTTGTCGATCAGTTCACTCTCCACCAGACGGAATGATCCTCGCGAAACCTGTAAGAATTTAGAAATATACAAATGGAAATAGTTACGAAATAATAATTTTTTTGTACTTAAAAAAAACTACACTTAAATCACATCATTCATTATTGCAGAACAGTAAACATAGCTATCATCATGTAAATTGTGCAAGGCTTTTGGGAATGAAATTATCCAGAACCAAAGCGAGCTGATGTTCCCGTATCTTTTATTGATTTTATTGCCATGATGATAAGAAGACATGTCTATGGTATGAGTCATAACATTGGCTCTTTCATCGCTCTATTTTTGGGTAAAAATGCATCATCAGCTTCGCATCACCACGCGCAAGTGTTTGGCAAACCGTCCAAAATCGATAGTTTACGAAAAGATACCGTTATCGTTTGTGGTAACCCTTTATCTACAATGAACGGTCCATTTATATGAAAGTACTGACATTCTGATTGACTCGAATGGTATTTTGTTTACTATAAACCAATAAATACATAAACATGCGTTCTAACTAATTTTAGTTTTGGTAACCACAGTTAGCAAACGAACCATGTGATTGAATCACAATTGCACATGCTGGTGTGATAAAAGATAACGAAAAACTTGAAACGCCCATTTTCACGCATGCGGGCGAAATCAACTTTTCGCCCAACATTCGCAGCAGAACAAATTCGCCTACGTTTTGAAATGCTGATCAAATCTGATTCCTATCCGTCGAATGGGATCCGATTGGATAGAGCCCGGCAAGGGATCGAGTTTTCCAATATGCGCATGCGGCAAATTTGTCATCTGTAAAATTCGTTTCAGGTTTCTGTTTCGCACGCCTGCATTCGTTAGCTCTTTTCCTCGCAGTAGGGGTTATCATGAAATCGTCGTTTCGTTTTAGCGGTCGCTAAAGGCGCTCATTCGTCGCTAAGGGTGCTCATTTGTTCATTATAATGAACTTTTAGCGACTGAAATGAACAAATGAGCACCTTTAGCGACCGCTAAAACGAAACGACGATTTCATGATAACCCCTAGTGATTTCAATTCAGAGCTGGGTGCACCGTTCCAGCGGAACCGCAACGAACCCACTAGGTGCAGAACGCTATCCTCAACACTACTGCTTGATATGGCAGCTGCTTGAGCACAGGTTGCTACCAGCAGTCGCCGTCGAAGTGAGGAGAAACAAAAAAACGACGAAGGCACAAACATGAATGACTACGAAAACGACGAGTGAAGGAGGTACGGATCAAGCCTCTGGAATCGACAAACAAATCGACGGAAGGCGCCACCCAGAACCAGCAACAAGGCAGCAGGCAGGCGGAAGGGGTAAAAGTAAAACGACCATCCCGCAAACCGCAAGTACTGTGTTTGCTGTGAAATGCTAAATGCAAACAAGTAATGGTAGCAGCAGAGGCGACGGAAATCCTGCCTGCTAGATTGGATGTGAAGTGTGTAATAAGTGTTTGTTTCCTTGCAAGTGCAAAAGGCTGCTGCGTAAAGAGTGCGTAAGGTTGCCTTCATTACCGCCGCTGCCGCCGCCGTCGCGACCTTCATGAACTTGTACGGCGAAGAAAAAAAAGAAACTATGCGTTTTTCTTTTGTATACGGAAGGTTACGCCAACACGTAGATACCGCAATCGGCATTTGGTAGTTGCAGGCGGCGGGACAGATGACAATCGAATGTCCCAGAAGGCAAATTTTTTGGTAGGCAAAAAAGAAGAGCGACAAACGAAAACAATACTGTGCCGCCCCTTTAATGCATCTGTGTCAATCGATGCATCTGAAAAGGTCCTGAGAAATGGTGCAAAAAAGTGCGTACCTCCATTCGTTATCTCAGTTATGCAGCCAGTGTCTAATTGATTTTTAACGTTAGAGGGAAGGAAGTGGTCGAAGAAGGAAGGAACATCCGCCCTAGAAGAGGGCAAAACTTCACCGTTCAGTGAATTCCCGAACAGGCTGGTTCTGATCGGTTGTAAAAGTTTATAGGCATAATGGAATTCTTTAGTGTACTACAACAACATTGAAAACATAGGCACGGTACGCCAATCCTCGCCTCTTTAATTTGCCTCGTACAGTCACACTCGACCAAGGCATCATTCTGTATGCAATCGAATTAATGGACTGGAAGGAAGGGCATCATAATAAAGGAGGAAAGTGGGGATAGTGGAAGCAAAGCGCAGGGCGTAACAATGATTCATCAGCAGCGCGATAATCAAAGCAATCGTTGCATCGATTGACAACAAGACGGAAAGGGGCGACAGTAGGAAAAAAAAATCGGAGACAAGGCATTTATATGGTCAGGAGGGCGGAAGGTCTCCTTTGCTAGAGCAGGTAAAACGGCCGCCTATTCCCCGGGGAAAGGAGCATAATGTTGTAAAAAGCCCTAAGGAACGCAGGCTAGCAGGCATAGAAATCGGCAAAATTTTCCCGTCTCGATGTGGTGTGGGAAGCAGACGTCGCGCCGACACAGACGGGGAAAGGGCAATATTGGGCGCTGGCACCAGGCGTCGTACCCGTAATAGTGTGTGTACATTGTTGAGCGTGTGTGTCGTGAACGAACAATTATCGACAAAGTGGAAGCGACGGCTGAACGCATCGAATGGATTTACATGATACGGCACAAGCAGCAGCAGCAGCAGCAGCAGGGGCATCATCATCATCAACGGAGTCCAGTTTGTTGACGGCGGCAAGGGCCCGCGAAGGCAGTAATCAAGGTTCTGGTTTTCCGACCGAAGGCGGTACCTTCGATTGTGGCGACAGCAGTAGTGCTAATCGCAGTAGGCTGGAGCAGCAGCAGCATTACGAATCGAACGAGTCCCACTATCGGCGGATTCGCAGTCCGGCACGTCATCCACAAAGGCAGCAACGGCTCGGCAGCAACGACAGCAGTGGTGGTGGGGGTGGTGGAGGTTCCGGTGGAAGCAGACGAGATAAGCACAGCAGAGAGAGGGCACGCGAGGGCAGTATAACGACGGGGTCCGGGGGACCGCTGGAAATGACTACAGCGACGATGGAAATGACGCTTACGACGGCAACAACAACAGCACCTGCGACGGGCAACACTTCCTCCTCTACTGCCAGTACGACGGTGGCCGGTGGCGGTGGTGGAAGTGGAGTTGGCTTTAGTGTAGGTAGTCTCGAGGAAATGATGCGGGGCACAATGGCGGTGGACTACGGCAATCTATCCGGTGTTGGACCATTGTTGGAGGAGGTGGACGGTAATTTGACGACTATTTCGCAGCACAGCAATGATTCGATCGAGCGCACGATGGTCCCGGGAGCGGTGGGCCAAACGTCCTCGCAAGCGCCCCATCACAAAGGACACTCGCGGGGGAGCAGTGCACCGTTGGCGTACGATCGAATCACAACCAAAATTGCATGCACCAAGGAGATGATTCGCAAGGAGCAGGAAGCGCGCGATTCGAACGTCAACGAGTATCTTAAGATGGCGGCGAACGCGGACAAGCAGCAATTGCAGCGAATGAAAGCGGTGTTCGAGAAGAAAAACCAGAAGAGCGCCAACAACATCTCACAGCTGCAGAAAAAGCTCGAGTCTTACAACAAACGGTATAAAGACATGCAGCAGACGCAGCAAAAACAGCAAGCCCAGCAGGCGCAGCAGGCACAGCAACAGCAGCAATCGCAGTTGCAGCAGGCTGCGGCTGCCGCTGGTCTATTGCTACAGCAACAGCAACAGCAACAACAGCAGCACCAGGCCGCACTATCGCAGCCCGGTGGTGGTAGCCAAACGCTGCCATCAAACATTCAGCACCTGGTAGCTGCAACCGGGCAGCAGCAGAGTTTTCTTCAGCCACGAGAGATGCTGCGCGACGTCGGCCAGGGTTTGCGGAACGTTGGGGGCAACATACGGCATGGCGTGACCGGCCTGTCGGCAACTGTGATATCGAAACCGCGCAAATTCGCCCACCTCATACGGAACAAGTTTGGCAGTGCAGACAACATTAACCAGCTCACGTCCACCTGGTACACTGGCAGTGCGGCCGAGGGAGACATTTCCGGTATAGATGTTTCCGCCAGCACCGAGATGGGCCAGCAGACAACGCCCAACTCTAGCGCTGCCGGTGGACATCACAGTCATCATCCACACAACGCCAGCACCAGCGACAGCGAAGGTCGCCGAGGGATGGCGCAAGGGCAGCAGCACCAGCACCATCACCAGCAGCTGCACGGGGTGGCATCGGGTGGACACAGGCACCATGCCCCAGGTCCCGGCGGGAAGTATAGCGAGCATGACAGTGAGTGCAGCAGTGTCACGAGCGATAGCATACCGCTCGGCTCGGACAAACACCGGCTCAGCTGCAGTCAGCGTTGCGTCAATTACAAAGCCCTCGCCGAGCTGCGCGAGGAGTACCAGAAGCAGAAGGAACGGCTCGATCGTGCCGAGCTGATCCAGAAGGACGTGACGGAGCTGTCCATGGCACTCGAGAATGAACGGTACCGTGCGGATCGACTGGAGGAGCAAATAAACGATCTATCCGAGCTTCACCAGAACGAGCGGGAAAACCTGAAGCAAGCCATCGCCGACCTGGAGGAGAAGGTGCAGTACCAGAGCGACGAGCGGTTGCGAGACGTGAACGAAATCCTGGAGAACTGCCAGACACGCATCTCCAAGATGGAGCAGCTCTCGCAGCAGCAGTACGTGACGGTGGAGGGGATCTACAACTCGAACGCTCGGGCCGTGGTCGTGAAGCTGATCAACGTCGTGCTGACCGTGTTGCAGGTGGTCCTGCTCCTGGTGGCGACGGTGGCCGGGATTATTGTGCCATTTCTCAAGACGCGCCTGCGTGTCCTCACGACCCTACTCTGCACGCTCGCATTGATCGCCATCGTACGCCAGTGGCCGGACGTGCGGGATACCGGCGTTCATCTGATTCGAATATTGCGCAGCCAGGTTATCAACGATGCGGTTTAAGGATGCCCGACCGATCCCCGACCGTCGTTAGTGTTGTAGGCAAGTGAAAAAAAACCAAGGTGGCGAGGGTGCTCAGGAGGTGCTGGATGCTCATCAGTAGTAGTGTACGATCGGTCACGGACCAGTAGGACACAATAAAGCGTATTTTGCTCAAAATTAAATAGACGAAAGCCACCAACCATAGAGCCGCGAATTAGTTGATACCCATATTGGCATTTGTTAGTTGAACGAGAATCCATCCACCATGTAAGAGTCATACACAAACGTTGTACCGAAGATAACGGGTGCAAGATACCAACCGGTATCAAATTGGTTGAGTAATCACCACAAACAAAACAACAACTAAAAAAAAATATTGGCCATTGAGCGATGCTTTAGGTAGCGCCGCGTATTCGTTGTATATGTAGTAACTGCCGAAACTTGCATATTGTTAGACCGGACACTTTTCGTAGAAAGTTAAAGTGAGGGAAAATAAGGACTAGAATCCGTTCCAACCCGACGTCTGTCCCACGTCTGTTTCAACTCTGGTTATTAAATGGCAGCTTTTATTCTCACAACAGCGTAACACGTAAGGGGAAAAGGTTAGGTAAATAGGTATTTGGTAATAGGAACCATTTCCCATCCCCAACCTTTCGGTGAGTCTAAGCAATTCACCCTATTTAATCAGAAGGTAAAAAAGAAGAAACGAAACGTAATCACGAACGCTATCTTTTCGATAAGGATCGATTGATCAGTCAGCAGCACTGTCAGAAGACCGTTTTTTTTTTGGCAATGGTGCAATAATTTATATCTTCCCCTCCCTCTTTCTCTCTCTTTCTCTCTTTGTCGTTCTGCTTTACCCTTGCAGATTAATGAAACCCTACTTCTAGTGACGAATTCGATGTGATTTGTGAGAATTTGTGCAGGGAGACATCAGAAGCAATCGTTCATTAGAAACCTCTAGTTGACGTTTTAGAGTAGTGTGCTCCGGGTGCAAGCTAATTGGAATGTTAACAAGCGCAATCACGGCAGCGATAACGCGAGAAAAAAACCAAACACAACATAAGGGCACACCGATATCTAACGTCCTCTCCTCTCCGTACCCCTAGGCCACTAGGTAGGTGTGCCTGTTTTTGCCGATTGCACAGCAGATGCTTTTTAAGCTAGATTTTGCGTAAGCCACAACAGTAGCAAAATGCGTCAACTATAAACCATTACACACTGCACCGCGTTAATCATTAGTAGGGCGAAACAATGTTGAAAACCGAGAAAAACACCGCTTATCGGTCGTTGTTATACGATAAATATTATACATAGATATATATGTTCGTCTACTATATTAGGCTTCATCTTTGATTTCTTCTATCGATGGAAGCAATACTAAGTTATTATACGAGCGAGCGCAATAAGAAATTTATAAACGTAACGAAAACAGCAACAATGTGTGAAACATAATGTGGTAAAAAGCTATGGGACAAATGGACTTGGGGAGGGTTATATAACTGTAGGCATACATAATAGCGTGATCGGGAGGGTTTTGAGGAGCAGGGAAACATTATGGGCTGATTTAAAAAAAGGTACGGTGAAAAGGTTAAGAAAACTAAAATTAGTAGGGAAATGCTGAGATCGGGTGGGCGCGCAACAGTAGCGTAGCAGCTCTAGGCATTGTTGTAGCAAAGTTAAAATCCCTGTAAAATCCAGCCTATTACACACACACTACCCGATAAAACCACAATCCTAGGACGATGGAAATCGAAAAACAAACGAATGTTTAAAACACCTATCCGAGACGAAACCGATTTACAAAAAGAAAAAGAACAGAAAACAAGCCAAGACAAAAGGATGCTGCTGGCAAACGAAACGATGGGTAAAAAGGATCGATACACAATTCTGCAGTCGAAGCAAATTTGCGAAATATAAAATAATATTTCAATTTCAATGTTCAATCTACAAGCAACCGTGTGTTAGTAATCAATCAATATGGGTGATATTTCCGATTTAAGAGAAGAAAAAAAAAACTTTGCCCGAAGTGAGGGGGCATAGGTCGGTTGATAGGACATTCGACATAAATTAGACACAACACCAGCATTACCAAATGCCTCTCTCATTCTCTCTCTATAAATATATAGATTTCTCGCTCTAGAGATTCGAGCAAATAAAGAAACGGGCGATAAAAAACGGAAACCAAAATTGTGTTTGCGTGCAATGGGACCTGCAAATGGGAACACATATCACATATTTTGTAAAGGGTTCACAATTCGAGACATCATTAGCCAAGCGTGGGCAAAACTTTCCCTGTCTGCTTCACGAAGGAGAAATTAAGTTCGAGCCCCATCAGGTGGTTACTTGTACTCGGAGCTACAATGCGATGGAGACACGCACATTTAGTGACACGAAATGTGACTTCCCACCGTTGCTTCGGGTGAAATGATGACGTCGATGGTGATTATGATAATAATAGAGAATTTGAAATTCACCGTCCACCCTGGCCCTGTCCTCGGTCCGTGTGGTCTACTACAAGATCGTTATCCCCACAAGTGGAGTTCGCCTTATCGCAGCACGCCTTCAATGAAACCATCCGAAACCGAATAAGGTGGATCCGGTTGCCCCCGGTTGCCCCTGTCAGCGATTTCTTTCCCATTCTAGCGTACTCGCCGCAATCCTGCCTCTTCAATACCATTCGACGACGATGATGATGATGATGATGAAACGAACCTAAAACCTTCCTAATCTTTCCCAATCGATGCTTTGAAGTAGCATGAGGCTGATATGACGAGGCAGGTACAATCGGCGTTTTTATAATGTGTCTAGCTTGGTCCTTCCGCTGGGGCTCAACGTGACTTAACGATCTGTAGTTCATCAAAGGCCAACTGAAAATAAACTCCAGTTTAGGAATTGACTGCGCGATGGTGGGGTCCCTCACGAAGCCAACATTGATCGGCTGCGCAAGGTCATCGGCCTAGAAACATGGGCATATGGCGAAGATTGTGTACTTAGCTTATATGGGTCAAAGGTTTATTGTGACTTCAGTAAGACCATGATAGTGAGCTATCGTTGTTCACACGTATTAAAAGCACGTGGAACAGAAACAATATGAGATTCTCATTGTGTTGAGTAAGTAAGAACGGAACACAGAACAAATGCAATCTAACTTGGATAATGCTCATCATAAAGCAGCTCTACGCATAAACGTGTTTATCCTACAAATTTGTAAGTAGGTTTGCAATGAAACACGCTTAATGCTCCGCTGGTGGTAGGAAAATTAAAAATTGGTTGGTATACTTAAAAGTTTTTGAAACATATTTCCTTTAATTTGTTTATGCCAAGCTTTACATAAACATTTCTGAAGTACTTCTTCTTGGCGTAACGACTGTGCTGGTCATGTCTGATCGGTAAGGGATTGGTAGATTTTCTTCCCTTTGTGTAACGTGGATAGCCAGTCCTCTCGTACATTTCCTTGAATTTGTGCCCGCCAAGCATACACAGCTGGGGTGAAACACGTGTAAGGTGCACGAAGTAATATTTTCGAAAAAATTCATAGTCCAACATTTAGTCCTGTGGCCTTCTATCTATTCTTTAAAAACTATAAAAAAGGATAATAATATTGGCAACTTTAAAGCAACAACACGTAGCTTCGTTTTTAACTCAATTTTGTGTACCCAATTAAAAAAATTGTGTACAATTAAAAAAGACAATAAATATAAAATATTTTTTTTTCATAGGTTTTAAAGGTAGCAGATTAGGTTACCTTTAAAAACTGTTATTATTTTTAAACTGGTCGTTTTCTATAAAATACAGAAGAGTATATTGCCCTGATTTCCCCTAACTGTTCCAGCCTCAGGACTTGCGGCAAAACCTGGGTTCAACTCGATTTCCCTCTCCAGGCACCACAGTAGAGCTCGTACGATGTTAGAAAATATTTTTTACAAAACACAAGAAGATCGCTATGGGCGTTCTAAGACAGCATTTCGGTTAAATACCAAATTACACTAGTTTGCAATTGGTTATTCCAAAAACAAATTGCCCGCCATTTTCTGAAACCACACCGTTCAAAACTCCCATGATTCGAACCTATGGGTGCGGTTCCGAATATTCATCACTAGTGTGACGGGCTAGCTAGCTGTCATATCACAAACGTAAACGAAAGCAATGCTTGCGATAGTTTTGTAGAAAATCGTGAAGTAAATTATAGAAGCACTTTCTTTACAACGCTTTAGGGCAGAATTAGTAATAGTGTTTGGAACTATTAATAGTGTTACAAAAGAATTAAGTGAAAAATCTTGTGAACCAGTCACATATACGGCTTCAACATGGCTATGTCCAAAACAACCAACACCTACAATCGGCAAAATTGGGAAGATTCAGTAAGCTTCAAAAACTTGAAAGAGACCATTCTATTCAAACGATACCAAACTATTCTTTCTACCTGGTTGTGTTTCTGATATTTCAGGAGTTTCCCATTCTCTGCCAAACGTGTCTCGGTGACAATCCTTACGTGCGTATGGTAAGTAACTCATTCTCCGTCCACACACTTCAGAGCATACAAAGTAAGACCTCTTTTTCTTTGATTTTTATAGATTAAAGAACGCTACGGAAAAGAATGCAAGATTTGTACACGCCCTTTCACGATCTTCCGATGGTGCCCCGGTGCTCGGATGCGCTTCAAGAAAACGGAAATTTGTCAAACTTGCAGCAAGCTGAAAAACGTATGCCAAACTTGTCTGCTTGACCTAGAGTACGGACTTCCGACACAAGTGCGCGATGCAGCACTGAAGATTCAGGACAAAATCCCCGAAAGTGACGTCAACAAGGAGTTCTACATCCAGAACATTGAATCGCAGCTCAAAGCGGGCGGTGATAACACGGTTGCAGCGGGCGCAGTTGGCAAATCATTGGCGGCTAGCGATATGCTTGCGAAGCTGGCACGTACCGCACCGTATTACAAACGCAACCTGCCCCACATTTGTTCGTTCTGGGTGAAGGGAGAGTGTAAGCGCGGCGAAGAATGTCCCTACCGGCACGACAAACCAGTCGAGCCCGACGATCCCCTCTCGGAGCAGAACATTCGTGACCGATACTACGGTCGCAACGATCCCGTGGCCGATAAGTTGATGAAGCGGGCCGCTTCCATTCCGACGCTTGAACCACCGGAGGACAAGACCATCACCACGTTGTACGTGGGCAACCTCGGCGAGCACATTACCGAAGTAGATATAAGGGATAATTTCTATCATTACGGAGAAATACGTTCCGTATCGTTGGTTCCCCGCCAGCAGTGCGCCTTTGTGCAGTACACCAAGCGAGCGGCGGCCGAATTGGCTGCGGAAAAAACCTTCAACAAGCTCGTGTTGGGGGGTAAGAAGCTCACGATCAAATGGGCACATTCACAAGCCAAATCGACCGCTTACGCACAAAACTCCACGCCCCGCGGACCTGGTGGTGGCGGTAACCGAATCTTTGACCCCGTACCTGGTCTTCCGGGTCAGCTACCGATGCCACCGAATCCGACGGACTATTTCAACCTACAGGCGTCTGAAATGGCCGTGCTGCCACCGGGAATGAAAATACATCAGCTTCCGCCGGGGTTGATACCGAACGCACCGAGCTACGCGTCCATGTATCCACAACAGCAGCAAGGAGGCCCGTCTGGTATGCCGCCACCGGGGGCTGGCGGACCAAGTGGCGGAGGTGGTGGCAGTGGAGGCTCTCAGGGCATGATTCCACCGGCTATGCAACAGCAGCAGCAGTTGCACTATCCTAGTCAGGATCCCGCTCGGTTAGGAGCGCTGAAGAAGTAACAAATGCCACAACATGCTGAAAATGTATTTGGTGTAAAATGTGTTTGTACTCAAAACATTTCATTTAATAAACAAAACCATAACTAGGTAACAAAGAAATAAATTTGTACAATTTTACACCCAGCTCTCATCACTCCAACAAGCATAGCATATATGATATTAAATACCACCAATTAAGACCACTGCAAAATTCTGAAAATGTAAAATAATTCACGAATAGAATCCCAACCGTACCCCCTGTACTAAATAGCCACGTACACAAAGGGAAAATGTCTAGTAAGCCCTTAACGGGCAGGTATGACCAATACGGTTGTTGCAAAAAGAAAAAGAAAAAAAGAAATTCATAGAATATTTTAGAGAAAGTGTACCTTGTTCGGCATATACCAAACCGATTGTATTTTTTTTTTACTTCCTTTCATATATATTTTTGGGAATCTGAACGATGCTATGTGTTTTAGAGATTCATGAATCCCAAAAATTCATCAACTGATGAAAAGTGATGAGCAAACAATGGGTCCCCCTTTCTTTTTAATCGCATGATCGAGGGCAATGAAAGAATCATGGAGATTCGTGAAACATCCATGAAAGATGAAGATTCATTAGGGTTTCGAAAGATTCATAAACGTTTGAAGATTCGAATCCCAAAAGATTCATGAATCCATCGGAATGAATCTTAGGTAAATGATGCATATGAATGAATCTTGCCAAAGCTGGTACACTTTCCCTGAATTGTTGTCCCTTATGAAAGGGGTTATATAAGGAATCAATATCACATAAGGACAAATATTTTGGCAGCAATGTTTGCAATCTGGAATCTGGTGGTGTTGGGAATTGTTTTTATAAATTTGATCGGAATATATCTTATCGGATTTTTAGTAAGCATGTGACAAACATGACACACAACCTGTCCAGTGTATAATATTTTCCACCTACCTGTTCACACTGCATCATGTCGTAGAACACCGTAAAAGTGGCCTTCCGCAGGGCTGGTTCGGGCACTAGTGTAACCTCCAAGAATGGGCCCACCATGGACGGGATAAAGTGAAGCTTGTGTTCACCCAGTTGCGCCCACATGCTCAGTATCTGGAAGCCCATCATAACCCGCATATCACCGTGGATACTGAGTATCTTGCGTCGCTTCGTCTCGTGATACTGTTCGATCTGCAGCGATGGTTGCGTGAGGAAAATTACGGCCACACTGAAGTACGACCACCAGAGCTGCGAGTCGAAAGACTGCGGGCCCAGAAAGCGGTACACCAGCGGTTTGGCCAGCTCTTCGAGCGTGCGGCGCAGAACATCGTTGGCAGCCATCTTCATCACCAGCCAGTCCTTGGAGAAGATCATCCAATCCTGCTCGAGCATATCCTTGAAGATGGCTAAGCACTGGTGAATGAAGTCGCGCAAATCCTTTCCAGTACCGAGCGATCCACCGGCCGCCGACGGACTGCTACCACTCTGCTGACGGTCCCACATGCGCTGGTAGTGCATTTCATCGAGCAGCTGAAGCAGCCCAAGTTTCACCGCAAACAGTGGGCAGATAAGATTTTCGTTACCACCGTTGCTCAGCACGGTGATCGTTTGTAGCAGTATCGGGAAGATATTCACAAACAGCGTGTCCAGATCGTGGTGGATAGCATTGGACGGTTTCTCGCCCGTCTTTGCCTTCGCCTCGTACAGCTTGATCAGCACTTCGGCGAGAATTTCCGAGCAGAGCAGCAGTTCGTCCCGACGTGCGAGGTGAACGCGTAGATGCTTACAGGCGATGTTGAGTATCATCGAACGTAACTCGTCATCCTGGAACAGCTGACCGGAGACCAAATCCTTGATCGTCTTCAGTTTAGCTTTTATCAACGGTGATTGTGCGTCTTTGGGAACAGCATCCAGCATCGATTTGACTAGCGCTTCCAGCTCCGGCGGAGTGATGATCGTACGCAGTTGCTCGAAAACCACCCCGGCGTTGCTGAGCAGTTTCTCCTGGGTGGCAAGGATCTGCGTCGTGCTCGGAACCGAAAGCATCCCGTTCAGTGAGGTAAACACCGAGAAGAGATCGTTCTTAAACTTATCCTCATACTGGCCGCCCGATGCGTGGGCAAACAGTTTGCGCGACTGTATGATAAGCTTGAAGATGAACTCCAGCGAACTGAAACACTGCACGATCGGTTCCAGATTGTCCGTGGTCGTTAGCCAATCGGCCAGATGCTGCACCGATGACAGCAATCCTTGGTAGACGAGCGGGGCCGCGAAATGATCGCGAATGTACGCATCCATGACCGGTTTGAAGTGCTGAAACTTGTTGCTTTGCATGAGGCTGAAAATGTTGACTAGCACGTGGAAAACAAGCCCCGAGTGAGGTGTACTGTTGCCATCGTCGGTGGAAAACAGTGCAAACAGGGCGTCCAGTACGTCCTGCAGAAACTTGATCAGCTCCTCGTTGTGCAACCGCAGGACACGCTGCAGCGAGTCTTGTATGCCCTCCGGCCGGTTGCGCCACTGCAGCAGCGACAGCAGATCCCCGTTCTGGGTTAACTTCGTCGAGCAGAGAATCGTGCGCACGTAGAAGGCTTCCTTCAAGCTACGATGGTACGGTGACGGTGAATCCCCTACCGCCTGCCGGTCTCCGGCCGAACAAGGAAGCCGTAGATAGACGCTGGCCTGCACCTTCAGAAAGTCTTCGCACTTGTACACGTACAGCTCGTGCGCACCATCGGCGATCGTTGCGCCACCCGGTTCCATCAGCCGCGCGAAACTAAATCCGAACAGTTTGGGATCGGACTTGTCCCGCGTGGAGCAGCTTCGGAACTCGAAACGCACGTGCGCCTTGCTGAACTTGTCGATCGGTACGAACATCCGGATCGTTTCATTCCATGCCGGCGAATTGTTGTGGTATAGCACCATGGATTTGTAGGATGCTTGCAGCGAACCCCCGGACGCGATCGCTATACATTCCTGGACGATTCGACCGTGCTCGTCCAATACCAGCGCCGTTATCTCGATGTTCTTCGCCGTGCTGATACCAACCCGCTCAAACTCACCCCGTTCGAGCGTGAGGAAGAGATCGTTTCGCACGTCACCCGGCATGATCACATCGGGGAAGCCTATTTTCTTCGTGATCGCCGTTCCCTGGAACAGAACCGGTTGTTCTTGCTTCACCTGGCTGATCTCGCCGTGCAGCAGCTTCATCGACACCACTAGCCCATAGTGTCCCTGGGTGCTGGCATTGATTGGCTGGAACTTTCCGCTAGCCTTCTTGATGATCAGCTCGTGCAGCTGATGGTACTCTTTTTCCTCACACTGGAAAATTTTAAAACTAAACTCCTTCTCCTCCGATTCCACGCTCGTATCAAATTGCGCGATTTCGTTCAGTGGCAGCACGCCGACCCCATACGGTCGCCGATAGGCGTGCGTTGTAGCGGTCAGCTTGTCGCCCTTCTTCACCGACTCCGAGTGGAGCATCTTGCCCACACGCATCACGTTCGCGATGAGATACAGGTCTTGATTCAGATCCGACGTGCCAAGGTCCGTGAAGATGGTGCAGTTGTGGGACATGTCCACGTACGTGGAAAACCCGTCCCGAGCGATGCGCACCAGAAACCGTTCGGAAAGTGCGCGCATACGATTCGTATTTCCATCGTACAGGTAGAAGAAGATTTCGGCATCGTCCCCGATCCGGTGACCAAAATCACGCATGCAGAAGTAGAGATGGTGCGAGTTGATGTTTTTGTCAGCCTTCTTACGTTGCGTTGCGCGGTTCTGGAAAAATGTAACAGGGAAACCATACAGTGGGAAGGCATTTAAAGAGAGATGCATTGCACGTTTGCTACTTACCGCTGCGGCTTTGGCATTTTCTGCACTGCTTACATGCACCTGGTGCAGCGATACTATACCGATTTTTTGAGGATCAACGGCCAGCGTTCCTAAGCGTGGTACGAGATCTAGGCCAAGCTTTCTGTGAATACATAAAATTGATAAGAAAACAATCAGTGCCAATTATTAAATTACTCTGAATCCCGGATAACATGAAAAGTTTGAGAAACATAGATTTCAATTTTAAATTTTTATTTTTACCTTATTTTTCTAGTATTTTCGAATCAATCATCATTTCTGAATCAAATTTCATTGATTGAGTTTCCTCCTATAGAATACCTTTCCTCAAAGTGTTAAAATGAAATTAACACCTTTGAAAGGCATTATAGGATCCATAAAGTAAAATTTACATTTGTGTTTAGCACATACGTTATGGCTAATTGAAAAACTTAGAAGTTAATCTTCGTCTTCTCTGGCCTGGTCGAAAGATAATATTTATGGTATTAGTTTTGTTAGTAAAATCCTTTATCAAATTTTTATTTAAAAAAAATAACTTGAAGAGGGTCATGATCTTTTTAGAAAATTCGTTAAAAATTTAGATGTGGAAAATAATTCGAGGACAGTTTGCCAAAAAAAATAATATCTTAAGAAAAAAAAAGGTATTCGATCACCACGATCCTAATTCTTCCGTTCAGCATACACACATTAGTAAAAAAACAGGTAGGACCTAAAAATAAAATGATTTAGAAAACGTAATCGCCCTAACATCTTGTGTCCATTGATCCGTCTAGCGTCTTCTTGCACTTGAATTTATCTCTGAGACGATGGGATTCCGTCGCCAATTGTGCGGTATGGTGTCGCTGTCGTTGCAACGGGCTTTCTTTGGGATGTACCTTTCAACATTCGCCGGAACATACTTTATGCTCTCAAAGATCGCCCGATCGAGAAGCTCAATCTCTCTCAGAAGCTCTCCTACCCTCTCCCAGACTCTCTTTTTATGTGGTATTCTCTCCTCAAGGCGTAAGCATAACGAGTGCGCAAAAGCATAAGTTCCTATGCTTACACGGTCGGGTCGGCAGCGACCGGCGCAAAGACACCCGCCGACTTGGCAACGTTGCCCGTAGGAGGCTCCAGATATTTAGCCTACAAATAAAAAGCCCACAAAGCAAAGAAAACACCTCACGGTAGGCGCATCGGGTGGACGGGCGACGGGTTGAAAACCTTCCAGCAACAAAGCCAAGTTAGGGCAGGGGCTACTTGGTGGTCCATCCGGCGAACGCACGATCATCAACTGTTCACAAGTATGAGTGGTATGTTGCACGGACGGAAGATGGCGATGGCTCTTTCGGGATTTTACAATCGTGGCCAGAAAAAGAGCAAATCGAATTGAAGTATTTTGATAAAGGTCAAATCTAGAAGATTTTGAAAACAGAAAAAATTATTAACGGAACATTGAATTGAAGTAAAGAAAAAATATAACGTTTTTGTCTGTTTATGTTTAACAAACAAATTGTTTAAAAAAATTAAAAGCCACCATTACAGTATACACTTTCGTATTCACTAACAAGTTCAACAAATGTACTTTAAGAAGCTTTCTTCAAGTTTTGAAGCAATTTGTACGCGCTTTTACTGAAGCTCCTCAATTTATTCAACGCATACATTACGCATCGTAAAGCGCTCAAAACTGATACTCAAAGGCTATCGCACTATTGCTTGCCGGAATCACAATAAACTAGCGGCTATCGTCATATATGGGGTGACGATCGCAACATAGCTTTTAATGAATCCATTTTGAAATGGACACGCTGTACTTAAAGCTGTTGCTGTTGCAGCTATGCAAGTATTCAGGAAAAGGTCGCCCATTACACCAAAAGATGCATTTGATTTTGTATTGCAAATTTGCGTTACAACTTATATAACTGTCTTTTCAGTTTAAATTTTTTTGTCTTAAATAGAACATATCAAGTTCATAATACCAAACAATAAGAGATAAGCAAAATCCATAAATTGGATGTTAAAAAATATTGTTACAAAATTATATTTGCACAAATATTCTGGTTCCAAAAATTTACATGTATTTAGTTTTCTTTCCCAAAAACTGTACTTTAGTTGTAGATTCAAATGATGGCCACTTCTATGTGTAAGCCGCATTATATGCTACTTTTGGGAGCATCATTGTAGCTATTCTGCTCTCGGTACAAAGCGTAACCTTAGGAAGCTTCCATGGAGGACATTTAAAAAGTGGAATTAACCTGTTTCAATACAGCGGCGAGCCTTCCACTCTGGGTACACCGGCCAAACGATGGCAGCTTGGCCAGCTTCCCCGGGTAGCACAGGAGCCTGGCTCACAGTCACGCACACCTTCGTCCCGTTGGAATGTGCACATACATAACCGCGAAGTCGGCTCGCATCTTCGATCGATCGCGCGAGGATCAACGTGCAGACCATGCTCCGAGGACGCAGGCGACAAGGAGAGTTTGGTTTTGGAAGTGACAGATCACCGAACGCAGCTTTCCAGTGAGAGCCATCGTCGCGGAAGATGATGAGATTGGTTCCACGGTGCCAGTAAACTCGTTTTGTGTTTATATAAAGTTTAACTCCTCGACGACGGCTCTCTGCTTAACCGCTTTCTCGTACAGGGTGCTGTGGCCTCCTCTCTGTCGTTCGTCGGTTCCTCACTTTCGAACCACGCCGGTTGCCTTTTAGAGCAAGGCATTCCCGAGCCCACGAATTTGTACCATTTTCTTCGCCTTATGTTCTCGTCTTCCCGCAGGCATCGCCCCTGCTATCGGTGGGAACATAACAGACAAATATTTATCCACATGCATCATAGCTACGCACACACAGGTAAGGTAAGTAATCGGGGCCATGAAAATACCGAGTGTGTGCAGCTCGCAGGGCACGACGTTGCTCTGGCTCGTCTTTCTTCCTTTCTTCCCTTTCGGCCACGGTTCACGAGACTCCTGGGAACAGCCGAGAAGTAAGACCTGTAATAATACCACCAGGGCAACTCCAAGAGCCCAACAAAATCAAGCCCAAAGAGCAAACGATGCAGGCGAAACCCGAACGTACCCCGGAAGGTGACGGTGGAGAGGAAGATCACACCGGTGAAGCGAAAGAAACAATGAATGAAGACGACCAAGAACGGCCGGCGAAGATCCACAACCCCTTCTGGGTGGATGATCTGTCCCGAACGCAAAAACCGGGAGGCAGGAAGAAGCAGTAAAACGAAAGAATTGCGCCGAGCATCGCGGGAAACATTTGGCTTCGAGCTCGTTAGAAACCAATTTGGTGGTTGTTCTGGCGTTTGCTTCTGATGCTTGCGGGGCTCACTGGGGACCCCAGGAAACCGTACATGTGAAACGAAACGAAAGCGAAAGAGGGCGGCGAACTCAAAACCAGAAGGCGAAACTGAGCGATCTTCCAGCGAACGAACGATTTCAACCCATCCCATCCCATCCCATCCCATCCCTACTCATCTCATCCATCCATCCGGAGAGTCGATCCGGTGTGGAGCATAAATGATGGGGAACGAAATTAAAACTTTAATCTTTAACACCGCACCGTCTGCTACTTCATTCCGGACCCGGCACACCTTGCGCCGCGGGATCATTTCCCTACGGCTTTCGGGGCATGGGCACGGCCACTCTTGTGCCATTGTGTGTTGGATGGCTACGAAGCATGTCTTGGCGTGGCGCAGACTGATGTCAAATCAGCACTGCATATCCACCAGTCCGCACCAGCGTCGGGACTGTTTTACGTTCGGATCACGGTTGGATTTGTGCCTCTCGTCGCATCACACCGTCAATGTCAACCCAAAGCAGACGGACGAAAATGTACGCCGGGAAAAAGCGACGATTGTTAGAATCGCCGAATGGGAGAGATAAACTCAAAAGTATCTCCACGTCGTCAGGCAGCATATTCTGAGGAATCTGGTAGTGCGTAAAGACAGTAGTCTCCGTCGGTGATGATCGTCTTTAGAGCATCGCTCCGAAACCGGGGATTCACGGTTGAAAGAGAGACAAAAATAAATCCCGCAGCAGAGCGCGTTGTATGTTCGTGATTCTCGGGCATTTCAGTACGATCACAGATTTGTGTGGGTTTCGACTGCAAAATGTGACTCATAATAAGCGGAATTCGCATAAAAACGAAATGAAGCCTCCTGGGGAATTCCTATAATTTTGTAAATTTGAGCCACAGCCTTCAAACAAAAGATTAAACACCTCCTTATTCAGAAATTGCGATCAAGCTGGTTATGCTCTGTGGTTAAGTTTGTGATTGTTAAAGATCATTTTCAAGATCAAAGTCTTCATCAACTAGTATTAACTCATTTCAGAGTATACTTATGAGGGATTTTGCTTTTCTTTTTGCCTCATTCGAAGTTGGGTGTGGAGTTACGAACTGAACGGAAGAGCCAACTGGAATCTCTTCCCATGAACACGACGCCCAACCGTGGGGGGATTGAATCGGACAGAAAAGGGTAAATGCACCGCCGGCGGATCGTGGAAGACGGAATGATTTACATACAATACACGCCATACGGCATCACACACATTGGCAGCCGCCGGTACACACAATCCCTTCGGTAGATAGACATAATTGCCTTCTTTGTGTTTTCAAGAGCTTGTATCGTTTGTTTCTTTGCCTCTCGGTGAAGACGATGCTGTGCTGTCTTTTACATTTATTGCCTAAATAGCATGCCATGTCTTCTTTCGCTCAGTTTTGCCAAGAGAACCCACTTACGTAGAGCTTGAACTTGTTTAGCTCCGTTGGTACATCGTTTTCCCTCGGTTTAAGCTGTCTTATTTCATTTGCTTTCAGATCTCTTCGTTTCGTCTAGTGTGCAAAACAACTTTACCCATGCGATCTCTTTGATGTACTTCGTTTACATGGTTCTCATCTATTGTTTTAACTGCTTTAAAGGAATCACATTTGAATAGGGGAAGAAAAGCTGGTGTCATCGTTTTCAATATAACTAAATAGAAAATAGGTAAAGGATGCTCAAAGAATGGGATAAGCGAGAACAGTTGCAAATTTCCAAATAATTTGAAGGTTTGCAAATATATTTGTTTAAATTAGTGGATGATTTTTGTTATATAATTAAAAGAAAAATATTCACATTTGTTGAAATATTACCGATGGTTTTCCACTCGCATTAATATGTGAAAAAAAACCAATGTTCTATTGACACGAATGCTTCGATACCCTCATAAAAGCAGGTAGATTATACTGAATATATACTATTGTAAATGAGACAACATAAAATCTTATTACTTCACTGTAAACAAACTCCACTTCCCCAGTGCTCGAGTAACTAAACAACGTGTGTTTGTCCTTTCCCTCACATTCATATTGTACACCTCAAACCGGCACATTTTCATTGCTTGTTTTGATAACAGACCGTTTGACAAATCATGTGCGGCTTGACTAAGTGACTCACGTTGTGTATTATTATGTTATCAGTTGTGGGAGGGGGAGGGGGAGATATCAGGGAGAAATACCTCCTCCAAATAGGCGTTATTACGTGGCAGCCAGCATTTAAAACAACGACCTACCTGGCGCTAGCGTTGTTGATACCGGAGCCGTCCCGTACGTCAGCCCTTCGGTGCAGGGGCACATAAAACGTCATGCTGATGAGCAGCAGCTAATTTGGTTGAAGTACGGCGGACACACCGGCTGGCACGTGGTAGTAGCACACAGGGACTCTTGCACTTGCAACTGGTGCATACATTCTTTACTCGCGGCAGGGCGTCGCCTCGTTTGGAGCAGCACCCCTCGGGTTGACAGGTCATTTAACAGCCAAACAGAACCACACGAAACGCTCGATAACAGAGCATACCCTTCGTACGATTCGGTGCATCGATGTCCCACTGCAACCGATGCAATCACTCAACGCCCTCGGCTTGTTTCGTAGCGAAAAATCAGGAGCACCCGGAAACCAAACAAAACATCACTTCCGATCGACAGCAGACAAGTCAGCAGGTGTCTGCTTAATATCAACCGAATTTCCCAGCGCAACCGAGCTACGGCGCAAAAATACGAACACTGGGAGGTTCACCTTTTTTCCTGCGGTCCTATCGAGTGGAAAGTGATAACTGATGTTGCACACACATTGACTGTGGCACGCGACCATACGCCATCCATGCGTACACTACCCTCAACCTAGTACTGACACACTCTCCAGCAGACGCAACACCGTCGATGACAATATCCCCCCGCCCCGTTTGGCCCCGGTTACCATCGTTTCGCACCCCCGGAAGCTAGCTTTTCCAGCTCAGGTCAGGCGCAGACCACTTTTCCCAGTAGTCTCAACGGCGGCGGTAAAAGAAAACCCCCGCCACACACACACACACGCACACCGGCAACACCGACAGGTGAAGGTGGTAATGAAAATTGGATTGGAAAATCCATGAAACGCGAACGTAGTAACGCGGACCTGAATGCGACTTCAAGAGAGTGTTATTTACTTATCTGTACCTTTTGTGCCCTGGAGAACACTCGTGCGAAAGTCTCTGTATGGTTTGTTTCTATCTGTTTTGTTTGCCTGTGACGTTTAGGATGCAAGATAAGAACAAGCTCTTGCTGATAAATGTGATTAACTTTGGTTTTAAACCTTAGGAAGCACTGAGTTGTCTCCTTTAGTAAAAAATTGTAAACACATATTTGGGTTGTAAATTTTCAATTTACATTTGTAGAATAAATACTATACAGATAGCTTACTTTATTCATCTATTTATTTTGTACAGGTATTGTTTCATTTACTTTTTCTGTAAAACGCTGCAAATCAACCTTTTTTATAAAAAAAAAAATAAATAACTTTACATTCGAGCAATAAAATTGAACTTTCCCGTCCGTATTGTCCATTTGAATTGCACGTACAACAGTTTACGAGGGAGTGTTGTAGTATGAGTTTGTGATGTGAAATCTCGTTACTCTCTTTCTTCGTTTCAAAACAACCGACGATATGAAATCGGACGGCCACCTTTCTCCGATTGCAATACAAACATTACGGCAACATTGGCGTCACAAGTTTGGTACACAGTGTATCAGCAAAAACCAGGGCTCTACTACGGATTAGCGTCTGGATAAAACTTTGATCAAACAAATTATAACGCTAAGATGACATTAATAGAGTTGCTGCAATGAAAACTTCTTGAATGCAGATACTACTTAACGGATTAACTTTTAATTGGCTTGATTAGATTTTGTTGAACATAAAGAAAATTTAATGTCTATTTGAATGCTCAAACTTACTCCAAATCAATTAAACGTGTTCGTTTAATGTGTTTGGAGATAAAATACCAGATGCAGCACCATATTTCATTGCGCAGCCGAGTTCAACGTCGAACTTCGTATGTATTTACTTAGCGATTCGCAGAGTCATTGCCGTGCTAGCCACGAATCGTGAGCAATGGCTCAAACCACCGAGAAGGAGGGTTCGTTGCTCATGCTAATATTGAAGTCTTTTGTTTGGCTACCGAGATTCGGGGTATCGACTTCTACTGAATTTGGTTTGCACGATCTGGGTTTACTGATTTTTCGTGCGCAATACTAACGTACCCTGAATCATGACGAATGATGGTAGATGATGGCGATGGAAATGCTAAAAATAGCGTCCAAATTTCCATTAGTTCCGAGGGAGCATAATTGTTGACGTTTCTGGCAAAACGCCGTCACGGTCACCCGATCTCTCTTTTTTGGAATCTAATGGGAAACTGCCACCACTTTATTTTACCGACGATCGATTTAGTCATTTGGAGACTAAGCTTGTGTCCAAATTGAGGTTTGGTTAGGTTTGACTGTTTTGGTTAGTATCTCAGATTGATTGATTGCTCTTTCGGATGAATGAGACACAGTTCGTGCCATTTAGAAGACAGTAGACAATTTATGGATAAATTCTCGTTAAAGATAACATAAAATTGAAAAAGCAACATAAAATCATGAATGTCGCCATGTCGTAAACATTCCCTTACTTCTACGCAACGCCGATCATCATTCGCCACATTTACTGCGTTCGCATGCAACTGATAAGTGACGTTAATTGCATAATGAATGCACCGGCATAATTATTTAGCACCACACCTATACCAACATCACATCCGGCAGTGCTTCAGCTTGTTACGGAAAAATATGGATCACGCGCCTTAACCAGCCCGCTCTGTCCGATACCAAGCGCACACATAAATGGACAACTGGCCAATTAGCGATCAACCGACGACAGATTACTAACGACGTGATTTTCTGCGCCACTTGTTGGAGGAGGAGGCAATTGAAAAATGGACTCTTGAAAATCTACAATATATATATCGAGTCGAGCGGGTCGAGTGCCTGGGAGGAGGGCACAGTTGCACTGCTAGACAAAAGTGGGCGGACAAATTAGCACCATCAACGTCGGGTTTGACTGACTGGCCAATAAAAGAAACAAGGGCACGGGCATGCACACGGCAATGAAGCATACTGAAGTCCCGACTGGCTGGACACGGTAGTTGAAAGAGGCAAGAGACGAAACATTCAGTAGCTGAAGCAGTTACGGCCAGGCTTGCAGTGGCGTGCAGGCAGCTGATAATCTTCACCAGTTGGAAATGGAAGAAATACACCCATAGGACTCCCAAAGCACACGGCCTCAAGCCACGAAAGTGTCGGAGTTGGTCAGCCCGCAAGATGAATCCCATCATAACGCGAATTACCAATGCAGACAATGATATCGGGGGAAACGGCCTTAACTGGCTTGAGAGAGACAGAGCGACTTTAAATCCTTAGCTGTAGGACTAACCCATAATCGTGAAACCGCAGCTCCTACAGATTCCGCTCGAACGGCGGCAAACTGCTGCTAAAATGCCCGAAAGCAATTATTATACCGAGATGGCCTACGTGACGTGTTGATTTATGGCAGTTAAATTAATATTTCACCAGGTCCAAAGTCCAGGACCGTGCAGCAGCGAGACACAGTAGCCCACCGTCCGACGGGCCAAACCCAGGACCACATGAAAGAAAACAGGAGGGAACAGGTCGACGAATCGAGTGTCGTAGCGCAGTAGCGTATAGGCTCCGGTCATTATGGACCACCGTTCGAGGCTGGAGAAAAAGTGACCGAAGCCTGGGACGATGTGCACGGCTTCGTGCTTCCCTTTTACAAGCTGCATTACCAACCTTCGATAGGGCCTGAAAGCAGCAGAATATCAAGGTACGCCAGCGCTCGTTCAGGCGCAACGGAAGACGCGGCGAGAGGCGGCGAGAAGAGTTTCAGCAACGGATCAGCACATGAAAACTGGTTTCCTGACGCGCCCAAGGAGGGATGAATTTCAAAGCTGCCTCAAGGAAGACGCTCAAGAGTACTGGGCCTACGTACGAGTGGTTGGCAGACGGGCTCGAAACAACCCATCTTCAGTTACTGAAGCAGATGGAAATTAGGCAGAATCAAGTTCAAGTTCTTCTTCACGATCACCGTCGTCTTCGTCGATATCGTTCGATCAAGCGTTCTAACCTCCCACCGGTTCCCTTCCCTTGCTTCCCCGATGGAGAAGAAAATCCGATCGAATCTCCCTTCACAAGTCTTAAGGCGGTGGTGGTGATCGGCGCGCTGCAATCAGCACCAGAACGTTGCTCTACCCACGCTCCTAAGACGCGTCTGTTGGATTGCAGATAAAATGCTTCCCACCTTCCTTACTGGTTTCCCGGGCGATCGGACTATCGTGCCAGGGGTGCACACCACCGACAAGAACTACCAAATACTCATACCACAAGGGGCACCCGGACCGTTCGTGCAAGTCTCTCGAGAGCTTCGGTGCCACGGATACCTTCCCAGAGTGCCGCACACATCGTCAACCCGCAAACAACTTAATCAAAGTCAATAAACCTGGCCACGTCGTAACGTGGCCCGCGCCGTCTATCGGCGACTTCGAGGAGTTCGCGTCGACACTGTTTCGCTCTTGCCGCTACGGTCTCGCTACCCACTTCACACCGCACTCTTTCGTCTTCAGGCCGCCGAAAAAAGCTCCAGCGTTTATGGCTTTCTCTATTCTCTGGCTCGTTTGTAAGAAAATAAAACCGTGCGCCATAAAACTGATCCATCGACAAGCAAACAACAACAGGAAAGTTAAATAGATGGACGAAATGGGCCCGTGTTCTGAAACGGGATGGAACATGTTTCCACTTGAACATGAGATGCCAGTGCTCTGTTGTTGAAGGTAAGTTTGCTTTAAATCGTAGTTGATCGAGAAAAAGCATTTAAAAAAAGGAATGAAACTACTTTTCTAGCCACAGATGTTGTCCCACGCCGAGAACCGAGCGGTCTTACGTTTACCTATACATTTAGCGTTCTGCAATTCAAATCAGAAATTCAAACAATACGCAAAAGATTGCATAGCGGTTATGTAAAACCGGTATGCCGAGAAAATAAATTATTTTCGCAAACAAATACAGGATAAGACCCACTTTTTTGCTGCATTCACCCATTTCATTAGACAGTATTGGTACTATATTACTGAAAGAGTCAATAAATCATGCGGTCAGATTGATGGAGAAGTAGAATAAATTTGCATACACGATACACGATCCGGACTGTTTACCCAGTATTTGTAGTGTAGTTCCAGCGCCAGCTCGTAAAATCATATATGAATGGCCGCCTCGGAAATGATGAACGAAGGACAACATTTCATATAACGTTTGCATTAAAAAAAAAAGAAATAGAGAAATTTTACCAATTTTTCATGCAAAAACGGAAAACGCTAGCAACTTTCTGTTGAACAGAAAGTAAAGAATAGCATTTCTTTTAAATTCAGAACAAGTTTGAAAAATGTATCATTAAAATTGAATCCGCCGTTGCCAACACATTAAACCATCTACGTTTGATTGTGTGTTAAAACATCCAGCTGTATCGCGGATCACGTGACTAAAGATTATTTAAAGCCAGACGGTGACAAGTGGTAAACAACTCTCATACTTTATGTTGCTTTTGAAGCTTGTTGTAAATTGTTTTAGGGTCCCTTAACTCCCATAGAACATCATATCGTGACTAAAAACCAGCGATAAGGAACTACACAAAGTCGCTTTTCAACCTGTCAAGACTTCCGGCGTATGGAGAAGTGTAGAGTGTACAGTGCCTTCCGGAATCAAGCAGATTTATCAGAAAACATCATAAAGAGTACGATTCAGTGGTTTTGACATACCTGGCCACAGTAAATCATGCGCAAAGAGCATCGGAAGAGTTGAACGGGTCAAATATAATCGATATACCCCACACTGCTAACTCTTCTTATGCCTTTCAACTACAACCAAACGAAAAAACAATTACAACACTTAAAGGTAAGACCTATTCCAACATTTTAAAGTCCAAACGGTGTAGCATTTGGTCATGAATGCTACACAACAACTGAAAAATATCGTTACACGATTGGTCAAGGACCGTAAGGCCGATTTACTGGCCGTTGGGATATTTTTTGAAAGTATTTAAAAGATGTAACTTTACAATAAAGTTTACTTCATTCAATTAGCTAGCATAACTTTTTTCTCATCACCAATGAAAATTTGTCTATTTTTTTTAATGCAAACGTTATTTGCTACGGAATCTTATGATTTCCCGGTATTTGTAGTGCAGTTCCAGCTCCGGCTCGTATAATTATATGTGAATGGCCGCCTTGGCAAAAGAGTGATGCAACATCTGATATATTTGCTACGGAATCTTATGATTTCCCAGTATTTGTAGTGTAGTTTCAGCTCCAGCTCGTATCTGTGAACTGTTGATGTGTTTTACGAAATAAATTACTCTTTCGATATCCATTAGAATAATTCAGGAATTAAAATTAAACAACTCTTTTTTGTTTTCAAGTATTAAAATCTGTGAAATTATAATATTATACCATCCTACCTTGAAATCTATTTAAATTCAACAATAGAATACGACTTTCAACATAATTCCACATGCATTTTGCAAAATTGTTACAACTCTATTCTTATTCAACTGAACGTCGATCGATGGTCGACGTGCAAAAGATCAGATGGCCAGCCCGGACGCCACACAACTACATCGGCAAAGACGGTCTCGAGTGGTAATACATCATGTGGCGGTCAAGTTTTTGCATAAACATTGTTCTCTCCGCGTTGGCGCCCTTTGCGATGCCCACCGTCGTCGAGCCTGTGGTATGCTGCGTCGATCCGATGCGAGGGACCAGCAGACGTGAGAAAATTAAGTCACGGACAACCACAATCGCCACCGAGTCGGGCCAACTGCTCCTGCCCTCCGATCCGGCTGACTCACAGCAACCCCACTTTCGGTCTCCGGTCACCGAGGTAACGATTTTTGTTTCCAACCGGAAATAGGCGGCTGCGTTTTCAACCGATGACGAACCCGATCGTAAACAAAAGCACCGGGGGTTTTCCAGAAATATGGCTGTGCTTAGAAACTTAAATTAGTACAAGCGGTTTACGTTTGTTGTAACACTAATACCCTTTTTGCCTGCACCGTGTAAAGAGGCCACGTACGGTGAAGAAACGAACCACCTTTTGCACGTAACATCATTAAATCAGGTATGAAACGATCGCCGTCCACGTGATCGACAGCGAAGTGAAGGGCGCGTCAATTAAAGGACACATCTTGCAGTGTCGCTGTATGTGCTCCATCAGCCGAGGCCGGCAGCCTCGCACGGAGACCCGATCACGAGATGCAACTCATGCCGTGCTGAAAAAGGCTTGGCTGTGCTGAAAAGGCTTGCCGGAACGGGCTTGATTTATTTGTGCGGCGCATAAAATGTTGCACCGCACCATCATTTGACCAGCCGTGGTTTGCCGCCCATTCAGGCAGCATGACAAACGATCCTCGCTGAACGGTGAAGCTAAAACGAAGCCATCAATATAAATAGTAACTATGGTGTGGTTAAAGTGAAATCGTCCCTCCAACGGAAAGTAGGTTCGCGAATATTGAAAAGCGCGAAGGAAAACCTAGTTGGAACAAATATTTTTATTTTCGCGAACCAAAATCGAACCGCCAGCTCTCGCCATTTCACGATTTGTTTGATCTTCTTCGGCGCTCGGCGAGGGGTATTTCAGTTTGCCAGCAGCATATGAAAAACAGCCTCCGCACAACTACCGTATTTAGCCCAGCGCCTCAACATACAACGCCGCGTCCGGTGCGTTTACTTTAAAAGGCTTCCACATGCCCTTCGTCGATGCTGCTCTGTGGTCTTGGCTTCTGCTTCTCGTCGTTGTTGCCTTTGCCTGTGCTGCCACGCGGTTGCTATGCAGGAGAAGCATAACAGCATTACGACGCTGCCTCCCTCCAATGCCTTACACAGCGCACCGTCGTGCTCCTCCGGGCCAAAGCCGTGCAAATAGTCGCCCCAAAAGAAGGCAAACGACAGAAAAAAAAGTGAACAACTGAGAAGGGAAGCTAAGGTGGAGAGGAGGCTGGGGAGGGGATCTATGCGTCGGCCAGCCTCTGTTCGTGAACCTCCGAATTCCGCGATCGCCATCTTCCCGGCGACTGCCATACGGTCATCCTTTGCCGAAAGACTTGACTTGTTGGTTGGCTGTTTAAATATGGTTGTATAGTTTAAATCGAAAACTCTGCCAATTCCTTCCCATCCTTTGCAGAACGCATTTGGCGCAACCGATTTCGAACGAACGATCGACAGCGATCGTCGCCAGCAAAACACAGCAGTGAGAAAAGCGAGTCAAAAGATTCGCAAACTGCGAAAGAAGAAAAAAAAACAAACGTGAAATGCATGTTCCCCACACCACGGCCGGGAAGAAACTCTTGAAAAGGATGTGCTGCATGCTGAAGGCGGTAAAGGGGGGAAACTTGTTCGCGAACTGGCTCCAACACCCTCGGAGCCTGCCCTCCCTCTCCCGGTGATTCCGTGTGTGCCTGTTTTTTCCTTATGCTTCATTCCCGTTTCATCTCGCGCTTCGTTAAGTATGCGACCATGTACAGCACACATACACGTGCACAAATACACACACACAGGAGTAGACAGCTTCGCATGCATATCAACTGAAACTTGCTCCTTTCGGTCGCTGGAACCAACGTTCGCTTGACCTCTGCTGTGCTCTGTGCAGAACACGTTATCTCGCTGGACTTTTGCACGGGGAATTCGAAATGCGAATTCACTCCCGCCCGTCCGCCCCCTGCTCCTTGGGCCACTCCATACATGGCGGGATGGGGTCGTTGAGGGGAATGCCAAACCATCAAACCACTTAACACAGCCCTACCCTCATGCACCTAAAGCGAGGGCATATTTCGAGCCCGACGGACGGATTGATCATGCCGATTTGAGCTACGCCGGTTTCTCCCGGTGTTCGCGCAGCATGGACTCTCCCCGCCGATCTTTGCAGCATTTTGCAAACAAGAGGCAGCGGCGTCGCTGCCACGGATGATTGGACGAATTTTGGCCCAAGGTGCACACACGCACACGCACACACAGCGCCATACTTTCCGTGCACTTTTGACGTGACCACAATCACTTCGAGCAGTAGTCAATCTCAGCCCCCCTCCCCCATACCCAGATGACGTTAAAGCAGACAGCTCTTGTTAAACCACGCAATACACAACTGTGCCGGTACCGTGCCGAGAGGTTAAAAGAGGTAATTAAATTTAATACCCGCAAAGTCACCCCCAAGCGGACATGAATAGCTTCCCCCCCCATGCAGTACGAGGATCATTGATCGGTGGTGGATTGAAACTGCCACGCGGATTCAGCCGAAGGGGATTCCAGGGAGAGGGGGAAGACTCGAGACGAGACGAATGCAAAAAGAGACACACATTTATGTCGCATGCTGACCAACTTACGGCCCCCATGCCCCGAGGGGGGCATGCGTGCTGTAGGTGAACATTTCTGAGAAACCGCAAAAAGTTCATGCAAATGAAGTCGCGGCGTTTTTGGAGGACGTTGAAAGTTTGTGGTTGGAGCAGACTTGCGATAAGCAAACACTGAAGGTGTTACTCTTTTTACCTTTTCAATCAGTATAAGCTCAAGGTGACAGCATTTAACTTTCAGTGATATCGTATTCAAGATTGGATTTCGAAGCATTGTAATAAGAAGACTTGCTCAAAGCTGATAAACCGATCTTGAACAATTATATGACTCAATTCACCATGCTGTATGTTGCTTACTCGTCTAAAGTCACTAACATTTGGCTCAAACCCTAATCCAAAATTCAGGCATCGAGTAATGCTGACCAGCGTAAAACTAACAAACCAAAGTATAAAAAAAAGCAACCGTATGCGACCCAACCAACAGCGTTCGAGCGGTCCCCGCATGCGCATAAAAACATAAACGGCAACGTCATCAAAATTAAATCGTTCGCTTCGGTCAATTTTGCAAACGGTACAGGGCAAAGTGTGTATTAGGAGCAGAAGGCCGCTTTTCGGAGCCGGACGGGTTACAGGCAGCATGAAAAATAGGCGATCCTCGCATAACGGTGGGAAATAATTGCTACATCGGGCTCTGGTGTGCTTCTCGTTTCATTTTGCTTCATTTTTGTTTAACTCTCATCGTGTTTTTTTCGTTCGCTGTCATGATCATAACGCTTACTTCATAACGTCTAAACGTACGTCGGAATGTTGCTGTTGTTGTGAAGTCGAAAACGCCGAAACAGTCAACTCTTCCCGGGGAGATTCCGCACGATTGCGGTTCAATCCGGCCACAGCCTTTTGACCGCGCACAAAAGACCAAGAGGTCTGATAATAACGAAAAGGATAATAATAGGGGGGGTCGCATTTTCTGCTATTCGTCGCTCGACATAACACTAATCGACGATCGTGGCTAGACTTCGGGGAGACGTCAACGATCCCGCGCGATACGATCGATGACGTGTCGCTTCTTAGAAGGGCAGCTCTTCAGCAGCGATCGCTCAAGCACCCGAAATGGGACGGTATAAGAAACATGTCGGAAGAATGCAGAACTATGTTTGGTTCGGGCGCCACTAACGATGGTGACTAATCGGAAAGGATTCACATAAATCCTAAGAACGATAACTTGGTGCGCTGTTTTGATTTACTGAGAATCATTAGTTCCCCGACGGAACTCCGGAATGACAAATTGAGGCAGTTGATATAATAATGATGTAATGGGAGCCCCATCCTAAAGGCCGTCTTGAACGATGTTCCAAATTCCCCGGGGAAAGTACTGACTAAGTACAGACTCCAAGTAGCGAAAAACTGCTGCAGCAAACGTTAAATAAACGTACCTTTCAAAAATCATAACTGCAGTACAAAATCCTATGAGTGCCGATTTTGTGGCTGATTGAGAATCAAAGACCCTAACGGGAATGGCTTTCTACCATTTTCTCCAAGCGCTCGGCACGCTTTCCCAAATTTGTCACCTTTACGACTCATTTGCATACCCGGTAGGAAATTTTCATCGTCATCGTGTAGGACACGAACTTCGTGAACCCTGCCAGCCATCACCGGCGGGATGATGAAATGTGTCGAAAATGTGTCTCGCGCGAACACCACCTTCCACGTTGTTCCGTCACGAGCAATGGGCACGCTTCGCTGCCCATGCCACGCATTTGCCTTTCCATAAAGCCAAACAACCCGTGCGTCCACAAAGACAACCGTGTCTCAAGCCTGCGTTCGCCTCACGCTGGATGTCTTGTTGTCTCTAATCAACTAATCCAAAATGATGAGAACTAAATTCTTCGGACTGCAGCTCGTTTAACGAGCGGCCCCTTCTGTAAACCGGTGGGTCACCATGCGTCGTCCCCCCATCGCAGGCAAAAACTACGCTGACGAAAAGGAAAAAAATCATGCTCGAAACGAAATTCGATTCATGCTACCGGTGTTGCGGATAACCCGCAACCCGAACAGGCCACCGAAAGGAACGCATGATAGCGCCGCCGCAATCGCCTTTATTCACGACGGCATTCTCCGCCCCATTCAAGCAGCCACCAACCCTAATTCCTAGTCTCCACCCCATGGGCAGACGATGCGCAGGCGTGAAAGGCGGAAGGACACCGAAGGGAAAGGGGGGTCGTCCTATTACCCACCTCTCGAAAACCTCCTCTCGTAAGCAACACACAGTCTAGCCGAGGAGCCCCAGTCGGCCTACTTTGCCTCCGAAACTCACAACGGGAACGAAGGGTGGAAGCTCCCCAATCGATCTACGCATCTACGCACGATCCGATGTGTCAGTCAGGATTTTCGTTCTTTCCTACGCACCGAAAACGGCGCGACACAGAAGCTTTTTTCGTCGATGGAAACCGACCCTCAAAGGGGTCGCCAGCACGGTGCTTCGCGTAGCAGTGTTGCCAGCGCGCGCGCACACACTGCCCCGAAACCGGTCCCAGAGCGGGTGGTTCGATCCTCGCGATCTCCGATCTCTCTCTGCACACCATCCGAGTGATCCGTGCTTTTGGCGGTGCGTGGGAAACGACGCTCCACGCCACGCAGACACACCGAAATCGAAATGGGAGGGACGGCAGGGGAGGAGGTTGGTCAAAACCGAAACGAACGACACACCGGAGAGTGAGAAGAAAGAGATCGAGTAGAGGGTATAAACTCATAAAAAGCTAAGGAATTTCACGAACAAACTCTCGCGTCAATCCGCGCTCGGTCGCCATGGACAACGGCGTACAGCGTCGTTCGGTGCGAGTGTGTTAGTGTATGTTAAGGGCAACCCGGCGAGTGTGTGCGTGTGCCCTTCCCCCTGCACACAACGCGCGCATCATTCCTGCCACATTCCCCCTACCTCTTCAACCAGCAATAGCAACAGCAACAGCAACAGCAGCAGCAGCAGCGACTCCGGGAGTGCTGCATTCTCTCGATGCTGTTCAGTCTTAGCGAGTCCACCGTTCGGTGCGGAGTGGATGTCCAATCTGCACTGCGCGTCGACTATGATCAAGTAGAGCCGCGACAACAACATCTCTGCAAGCAAACCCTCGCGATCGAGTGCATGTGTGTGTGTATGTGTGCGTGCATGTGTGTATGAGCGTTTGGATGCCTGCCGGGGTCCGTTAATCTATCATCTTCACAAGCAAACGCCAAGACAAGCCAGCGGAACCAACCGTGTTTGTGTCTCCAGGAGCTTCGGTTAGCGAACACCGTGTCATAAAGAGAGGCGGTCGCACGCTACTCCACAGCGCCGCAGCTTCAGTGTAGTGTCTATCGTTTCTACACCGTTCAAATCATCTCGTGTGCGTGCATCTTCTTTTCTCGATCCCGGTACGTTTTTGTTTCAAACAGTAGGTACAAAGGTTCCATTTTCCGATTCCGTCAACATACACCCGTTGTTGCTGCCGCTGCCGCCATCATCGTCGTTGTGTGTGGTGGTCTAGTACCCATTCATCACCGCCTGCTGTGGTGTCTAGAGCTCAGTTTGTTTGGCTCGCTGGAAATGGGAAAAATGTTGTGCGTTACGGGGGTCGGGTCTAAGCGTGCGACACGAAGGATGTCCTCGGAGGCTGGAGACGCAACACAGCCGAACAGAACAGCAGATAAATGTGGCCATCAGATGCGCATCTTCTGTCGTTTCCTCGAAGGGCGAAGATAGACGTCGGGAAGCATGAAAACATCCAACTGTCTAATGTGTGCCACCGTTTGCTTGCGTTGCCAGGGGCAAAGAAGATGTGGAAAAACAAGAGGCATCAAAACTGCTTCCAGTGGTGTCGAATCTGTGTGATCGGAAATCGTTGTCGAAAGTACACATGTTCCTCTTACGAAGTGTTTGCAACACCTTTGGTGAAGTCTTTCAAGTCGAATGAAATTTGTAGCGTCGTTTCGTCCTAATTATCGGCCACCGCCGCCATCCATAAGCACCCCACACGAAGATGCTACCTCTTCGGGGGAACTTCGTTTGTTTGTTGTGTTTGTGACAAAATGCCGCAACCAGTATCCTGCGAAAGGTTCTACAAACCAAAGAAGCTATCCTTTCAGGCCAGCAACGAATTGTACCTCACACCGACATGATGCGTACCATGCAGTGCGTTTTCCTTTCCAGTTTCTGTCCCGAATATTGTTTGTGAGCGTTTGATTTGATGCGCCAATGTGTATGTGTGCGTGTGAATGGTGGTGTGTTACATTCCATCTTTTACCTTCCATTGCCAATTCGTCGGACAGCTGTTGGCAAAGACACCATGGAAGACTGATCCCGACACCAGGCATGAATGAAGGAAGTGTCTACCTGATGGCAACAAAATGGCATGTGAAAAATTAAAAGGAACTCTCCAATGAAGCTCACTGAGAAAGGACTGTATGATTTCGAACTTTCTCTCCTACAAAAAAAAACCTCCAACATGGCTGATGTAATGAAAACCAAGTGGAAGTGGTATCTTAAAAAAATCCCAGTACGGAAAACCCTCTGGAAAGCAGCACGGCACATGTATTCGCCCTGGTACCTGGACCCTTGCGGGGTGAACACTCCAGTGACAAGGACATCCCAGGCCGCACACAAACACATGGACGCAATTATGAACTGTGTGCACACGGGGGTACCCCGACGACCAAAACGTCACTGAAATTTCGACCCTCTTCGTAAAGCGGTGGACGAACCCAGGACATACTGCGGAAGGACGAACACCCGTCCGGCCACCCCAAAAGGACTCGAACGAAGGGGAAAGCGATGAAATCGATGCGTCGGTTTTTCTTTTCTGTTCCCTCGCCCCAAACGGCAGCCAAATATGGCGTTGTTAGGGGCTTTTGATTTAGGGCTTCAAAGCAAGAAAACAGGTTTGGACGGTGCATTGACTCGGAAAGGGCGGAAGCAGAATTATCAAATAATTTTTGTTTGAACAATTCTACAAGAATGATGAAATATTGGACCGACGTTACGATGCCTTGTGAAATCTGAACCCAAACATTGTATGAGTCACAATGACAAACGTTTGATGCGATAGTTGTTTAGGTCTATTCGCCAGCAATTCATCAAATATGCGGGTATAAAAGAAACTTAACTCGGTTAGCAGAATACTCAATACTTCTAATCGCGGCGCATGGAAACATCTATGCAGGCCATTTATAAACTAGAGGTAATGCAACTCGACTCGGGCCCCCCCTGCCGACCGATTCAACATCGGCACAGATGCACATCTGGTAGATGCACTTACTGCTGGTACATTGATGGACATAAAAAAAGAAGATAACAAACACAGCTTCTCATGGACAGTTTACATGTACTTTACACCGTCGTTAGAGAGTCAGCCTTGCGCTCGTGTCACGTACCAGCGTCTTGTTTCTAGCCACTCGAGGTATTTAACTCCCGCGCTCTCACACCCTACAGACGACCCACATAATTCGCGTGATTTATCATCGGTTTTCATCGTGAGGAGACAAACAGTTTTCAATACTCACTTGTGGAAGATTTATCATTCCTTCACTTGCGGGTCGGGCTCCACTAATGACGGACCTTCCGACGTCCAATACCTGGACCTATACGGGGCTCATTTGCAAACCGACAGACACACGAGAAAGTTGTTTTATCGTGGCAAATTATACACCTTCCGTACACTCTATCGTAAAACCCGTCGCTTCGTTATGAACGATTTATGAATGTTGCTCCACAAGAAAGTCACTTGCGCGGGCAGAAATGAACCAGAAAAAATATGCAAATGCAATCAACATAACAACGTGTCCATCCTGTGACACTTACACGCGCCGGACGGTCGTTGACAAGGGAAAGTAGTCTCGCGTTACGTTGCAAAAAGTAAAAAGGTAAAAATTAAAAAAATCCCCAACCATTGCACAGTTTCCCCGGGGCATAAGTTGCCAGCGCAGCTGGATTGCATGTGCAGGATGACTACGGTCCGGGGGCTTTGTTTCGGTCTCCGGGTCTTTGTTATGCTTGTTGTGTTTTGCTTTCCAAAGTGCATACAACTGCGGTCGGCTGATAAACATTTGCATCCGATCCGCACTTCCTTCTTTTCAAGTAAAAACAAACCAGAGTAAGACAATCGCAAAAGGATTCTTAGGAAGACGGGGTCTTGATGATAAAAAGAGGGGCAGGGGGGAAATCGGCCACTTTCAGCGTGGTTGTTTATGGCTCGAACTGGAAAAGCTGCGCCAAATTCAACACAACAGTCTGAAGGAGTTTGAGAGATCTCGCTAGTTCTTTTTTCCCCTCGATGAGATCGTGGAGCCACGATCACACATGGTAATGTTTATTTGGCTTTGTTTGTTGAATAATGTAGCATCAAAATAGTCACCCTCTACCCTCGCTCGACTTCCCGTCTGGCTCCGTTTTTCACTCCGGATCAATCTGTGATTCTTGTACGAGTCACCGGAGACAACGACCGCTGTTCAGCCGTTGTCTGCTGGTCTTGTTCGCGTGTGCAACGCAACCGGAGAGCGTCTCGGCGTGAGGGAGGTTGAAAATACGCATAATAGCATAATGTCTCAACTGACACTAACGGTGTGTGTCATCCATTTGCATTACGGCGGATGGCGTTGCGTGCTCGATGCCATCGGCAAAACACACTGAAGCAAAAAAAAAAAAAATGCTCCAATTGCGATCGTCGACTAATGATCGTCACCGGAACTCATCTGTTATATTTACTGATCTGAAACATGCAAATTTTTGGTCACAATGGCAAAGCACTGTCATTATCTTTCGATAGAAGGGTTGTACTGGAGAGCTCTGCTATCTTGAAACATGATACTCTCATTCATAGAATAGTGATAAGAAAATAAAAGACCCTTTCACTCGATACTGCGCGTTCTGGGTTCATGAGTCTTTTTCCGGTTCATGCTTAACGATCGGATGAAGCATGCGCAGGAACGGGGCGCACGACGATCAGGTTTAGCAGCATATATATATATACATAAAGGAAAAAGGGACCCTCCGCCGCCCCATTGTACCCTTTTCCTCAATCCCTCTTGCTTTTTCTTCGCCCGAGCCGCGCTGGAGCGAACGGGAAAAAGTCCAGCGCCATAAAAGGAATGTGTGAGTATGGAAAAGCTGAACAGAAAGCATAAATGATTTATCGTGCTGCAGCAACCGACCGTACCCTCGAGTGCGCCCCAAGCTGCCGGGTTTGGAGGCTTCACGATCCCGGTTCGATATTGCGGCCACGGAACACGGAAAACACCACCAATGCATTGGAAATGGAAGAACGATCGATAAACGATATGCCCAAAGAGGAACCGGGTGGTGAACCCGATGGATGCGAAGATGTTGGTGAGGGAGAGGGAGGGTGGAGGGGGGTGAGTGAGAGAAGGGAAAGAAACATAAAGCATACATGCGGAGAAAAATGTGTTCGGCTCACGGCTCGGCGGGAACGAAGAAAACGGGCCTTGGATCGACGGTCGCCATATTGCATTGTTGAACGATTTCCATGTTGTTCTTGCCCGGGGTAGAGAGCTCAAAGAATAAGCGCACATCGTTCGCAATTATACTGCTTTTACGGCCGAGGTTAACATCTCGCGATTTGTAAGAGATGCTGCGTGTTGGAAATCAAAACAACCATAACGTTTGTGACACCTAACCCCATTCGAGAAGCGATGAACATGTTGGCACTCTGTTGATAACCTTTTCAATCAAACTTCTGAAAGGTGATTTGTTTCTTAACTCTTTGTATGCTCATTAGTCGGGCTCCGCTTTTGGCCACCGTTCGTCCAGTCAAAGTGTCCAAATGGTTACGACGAACTGTTTAACACATTCTCTCAAGTCTTTCCAGTTGCTCTCGACACCAAAAACCTGTTGACAAAACCGCCCCGGCACACTTTAAGTGCAACGCCACTCAACGTGGGCTCAAACTCATAAATATTTCATAAGTCAGACGCTTATCAGTGCGTCTAGCAGATGCTCGGGTGCCGCTTCCGGGGATGTCCGAGCGTTGTTGTGGTAAGTCTGACAAAGTTCGTCTCCCCACACGGTCACGCCCCACGGCCTCAGCCCGGCCCGAAATGTGCTTATCACCCACCAACCGATCCTCATCTGCTTTGCCTTTTGCCAAGCCGGAAATTTCCTCGTCGTGGAGCACTCGTAGACCATGTACCATCACGTTTTGAAGGAACTTACATGTGGAACGCAACTCAATAGGAGGGAAGTTAGTTTTTCAATTAACTGAAACTGAATCTTTCCCCCGGCGGGAGGAATGAGATGAACTGAAACAAATACCGTCTGTCCTTGGGCGAAAACAATTGCCAATTTTCGCTCGCTTACATGCATCAATGTTGCTCTCCTCCTCCTCTCTTCCACACAATGCACCCGCCGGTGCATCGTTCCAAACTAATTAACGATGACACCGTTGGGAAAAGCCGTTAAGCGCCATCATTACCAGGGGGTGGGGTCATTTTCCTTTTTTTTTTTTACTTTCCTCAATGCTTAATGCAAATGATAAAACTAGCGCAAATTTATTACTTCCCTCATGCCGTGGAACAAGAGCACGTGCTTCCGGCCCAGATGACACCACGAGTGTGTTTGTTCGGGAAGGTTCTATCACAAGCCCATCGAGTCGCATCTCTTTATTTCTTTTATTTTTTGCGCAGCCAATTGCTGCCATATGGCATATCAGAGGCCGGGTAACAAAGTCGATCGCGCATATTAAAAACTTCGCTAACCCGAGCGCGCGCTGGTCTGCTTCACAACTATGCAAAACAATCGTGAGTGGGTCATTATCAAAAAAAATTAAAGTTAAACACTGCGACAGGTGGAGGCAACGAGGAGAAGAAAATCCTAGGCTGGTACTAAGGTTCAAGCCAGAAAAAAATTGGAAGCTTCGTGAGGATTGTTCGTTCATCAGCACGTACCCTCTAATGGGTAGCAGAGCATTGAGCATCGAGAATCGTGACCAGCGAGGGGGGGAGTTGCGTCTCCGGGGAGCAGCATCGGAAATATGGATCATGCGCCGCCGGATTTTGGAGCACTCCGTCCGGCCAAAAAGCCTTTGGATGTTGGCCGTTTGTTATGCTATTGTTGCGCAACGTTGCGCTGTGCTGTTCAAATTTGAATGGGACTGCCACAGTAAACACAATCGGTGGCAAATATTTGTGGGTACATAGTTGGTTTATGGTGTTTTTTTTTTTTTTTGAAATGGTAACTACGTGTAGCGTTTGTGCGGAAAATGGAACCCAGAGACGTGAATAAATATTCACACATTATTGGCAATTTTGTATGCTTCGCTTTTTTACGCCCCTCGCAAGCTTTTAAGAAGACACAGGAAACGAAACAGAAGAATCGATATGGTAGATGAAAATCAACCAAGTTCAACCAAAAACGCTACATGAGATCAGCTGAATGAAGAGTGCCTGGAAACAGACTCCATTTCATCTGCGCTTTCCATTATGCCACGAATGTTCCAAGGAAGAAAGAAGGAGGAAAACATACACACATAATGGGGAACGATCATTCTGATGAACCTTCGCTCTCTGGTACGATCATCGTCCGATCCTCCGCTGCCTACCGGAAACGGATGCGAATCCTCATGTCCGTCCCTCCTCTTCCTGCATTCCAGCTGACTCGCTTCCGATTAATATTTGGATGCGTTCAACGCCGCGCGTCCACAGCTGCCGGATGGTTGTTGCCAGCTACTGGATTATTTCTTTTGGAAGCCATATGACGCGACAAACAAACCGGCTTGGTTTGGGGTTCGATCGTTCGGCATCTTAAAAGAAGAAAAAAAAAACAACGAGTCTAACCCCATCCCAGAACTAAAACAAAGACTAGTCGGTAAAACTGAAATGCACCCTTTTTTGCTGTTTCTGTTGGTTTGTTGCTCAACGCTAACCACACGCCAAGGGCCTGAGCGAGCAACGTGCGCATTTCCCTGCATTTCAACCCCAACGACGAGGGGCGAATATCAAATGAAGTTGATTATTTGCAACCCGTGCGGTTTTATTTTTGTTTTCTTTTTTAGTGTTTCAAAACAATTTTTCATCAGTTAAATTAACCTGTTGCCACCAGGCGACAGTAGTTAAAAACAATACACACACACACACTTCGTCGGTGAATTCAAGTTCAAACACTATTACCACTACTGCGCCGCCCTGCTGCGTTATCATAATCCATTCGCAATGGACCCGGGAAGATGGGGAACACGAAACAAAGTGTCACGGTGACATTTTGCAAGCAGAACTGGCGAGGTGCGAGCCCTCCTGTCAAACGTGATTACCCCCGATTCAAGCGACAACGCGGCATTGGGGGGAGGTTGGATTGATCTTGTAAAACAATGGATTTGACATTGAAGGTGCTACGCTTCGCGATGCCACAAGTGATCGAATCTCGGCGGGAACCGACCGGTGCATGATCGCACCGGAGAGCACCAAGCGCTGACTGGAGGGTAACACACCGAATGCAATGTTTAATCAACCAGACGGCGTCCTCCGGGTGGCCAATTCATCCGTCATGATGGATTACGGCAGAAGCGTAGCGACATGCGACGAGGGTGGCCCGCACGTGCAATGAGGGGGAGGGGCTGCGAAATCGGATCGGAACACTGGAGCTACTGTGCTACCACATTCTACAACGCGCCTTGTCATTGTCGATCAAATGGATGACAGCCGGTTCTAATTAGATCCGATTGTTTTTAACTTCTACTCTTGCAGGTGGTGGTGCTGGTTAGCGGTTACGTTTCAGCTTTTTGCCGCCAACGATTCAACGCGGTAAACGCCAATGGCTGTGTTTGGGCTCGTGTCGGCCGTGGCCGGGTTCGTGAAGGTGCGCTACCTGCACGATAAGGCGATCATCGATAACATCGTGTTCCGGTGCCACTATCGCATCACCAGTGCGATCCTGTTCGCCTGCTGCATCATCGTCACGGCCAACAATCTGATCGGCGATCCGATCTCCTGCATCAACGACGGTGCGGTCCCGGTTCATGTGATCAACACGTACTGCTGGATCACGTACACCTTTACGCTGCCGGGGCAGCACGGTCGCCGGCTGGGCACGGAGGTGGCCCACTCCGGGCTGGGCAACGACAATCAGGAGCGCACGTACCACAGCTACTACCAGTGGGTGCCGTTCATGCTGTTCTTCCAGGGCCTACTGTTCTACATCCCGCACTGGATCTGGAAGAACTGGGAGGAGGGACGCATGCGCATGATCACCGAGGGTATGCGTGGCGTGTCGGCGGCAAGTCCCGCGGAGCGTAAGGTACGCCACGAGCGTCTGGCCCAGTATCTGTGCGACAGTGTCAACACGCACAATACCTACTCGTTCGGGTACTTCATCTGCGAGGCACTGAATTTTGTCAACGTGGTACGTAGAACCATCGCCATATATCAACACATTATCCTGAAATCCTTGTATGATCATGTTTTTCTTTCGTTACCGAATGCAGGTTGGAAATATCTTCTTCGTGGATAAGTTCCTCGGAGGCTCTTTCCTAACGTACGGATCGGATGTGCTCAAGTTTTCCAACATGAACCAGGAGAACCGTTCCGATCCAATGATTGAAGTACGTATAGAGCAAATAAGAGTCCCGTAAAAGTCTTTGACACGCCTATTTTTACATTGTCCAATTACAGATCTTCCCTCGGGTAACCAAGTGTACATTCCACAAGTACGGTGCCTCGGGTAGCATCCAAAAGCACGACGCGCTCTGTGTGCTGGCTTTAAATATCCTAAACGAAAAGATCTACATCTTCCTTTGGTGAGTAGAAAGTGACCTCCGGGCATTTTGGGACAGCAATGTACAACATTTATCATTCCCACAGGTTCTGGTTCATCGCTCTGGCGGTTGCGTCCGGTTTGGCGATCATCTACTCTGCCGCGATCGTCATGATGCCAACGACCCGGGAGGCGGTACTGAAGCGCCGCTTCCGTAAGGCCAACCCGACCGACATCTGCAATCTGGTGCGCCGCGTGCAGATCGGCGACTTCCTTATGCTGCACCTGCTCGGGCAGAATCTGAACGTCACCTCGTACGGCGAGATGCTCCATACGTTCATTAACATGCTGGATGAAGGGCGCACGATGTCCGGCGATACACCGTCCGCACCGTCCACGCTAGAGATGGCTCCGATGTATCCGGCGATCGAGAAATACGGTAAAGAAACTAAAACCTAAACCTCCTCCACACACACACACACCCACAGCCCATGTTCAGGCTGATTGACTTCTTCAGCAGCGGCGGCTTCCCCCTGGCACTGTTAGGAAACAGCATCTTTCCCTAAAACACTATCGTATTTGTGTTGAATATTATTTTTGGTAGCTAGATTTTGCGAAATAAGTTGAGTTCAGATTTCCACAGCCGATGACATAGGACCGATAAATAAATAACTTTAGTTTGATGCATGAGTAGATGATAGATCAAGTTCGTAGGCTGCAATTCTGGTTCTATGTCGTGGTCCGTAACTTAAGTTCACACAAGTCAATCCCCTTTAGAGATCCCTCCCGAGCATGTTTCGTTTCAAAATTGTTCCATACGCTAATCATACACCTACATTTATTTTCGATTTTTGGACCTCTACAAACGCGCGCGATCACCGCCGGGAACCCACATCTAACCGATACCGATTGTCAACGACAATAACAGACAAGGAAAAGGAGGTAATGCATCAGGACTACGAAGCATAAGAATGCCAGATACAGATTCAGGGTCCGGTGATGCCCGTTGCATTCTTGCATTCATTATGCAAGTCGCAACTGCGGCCAATTGCGCAGTGGAAGTGGAGTGTATTTCGACAAGTTAACATTAGTGAAAATCTCAGCCACGAAAGGATTTATAGGATAAGTAGAGATGATAGGTAAGAAACAAACGAACTACTTCTCAGATTTTAAAATGGTAACACAATTAGCGGACAATGACTAAGCGTACGTAAAACATTCCTAAAGCTCTTCGGGCCACCAGTGGCGGGTGTGTGGTCGAGGGTGTCAGGGAACATCAAATCATTTTAAGAAATTGTATCAAAAACGGCGAAAGTCGAACGCGACGTTACGGGGCCGTATTTTAACGGTTTTGAACACAATGGTGCCAGAACCTTTTTTTCCGTTAGCGCTAGCGAAGTAGAACAAGCAACAGAAGACTGTCCAGTTTTGTACTAATTTTTAAATTTGTTCACTTCCAAGAAAATAAAATTCTACTGTATCTTTCTTGTGCGAGGACACGGTCGTAACGAGACCTAACCTCACGACACTGACAATCGCATGAAAAAATGCTAAAATTAGAAGAAAAACGAAACGAATGCAACTGCAAACAAAAATGAACCTTTTACGAAGCGGCGGAACAAATGTCCCTCCAACGTATACCCTACTGCTATCTTTTATAGATTTTAGGCAACCTTCATCTCATTTACAAACGAATACTTTTAAAACAAACTGCCTTAGGGGAAAAATTATGTAACAAATTTAGGTTGTAAACACGCCGGCAAATGGCAAGATTTTTTTTTTCTCTCACGAAACAACGAAAATCATGCACGCGAAAGATGGAAACGAGACTCCTCGCGGAAAGGATGCGTCCACCAGATTTTTGTATGTTTTTTTGAACATGTTTCAGAAGTCCGATCAGGATACTCAACAAAAAATAAATGTACAAGGGTCCCTTCGTAAACTATCTTAAATAAGTTAGGTAGAACGATTGTCAAAACACTCAAACTTGAAACAGGAGCAATAATAATACATGTGGAAGTGAGGTATATCATATTTCGAAAGGTAACAAAGTAGTGCGCCGTGGTGTAGACAAAAACGTGCTGTCGTTGTCATAAGTATTGCATTTTGAAACCCTTGCCCCTTGGCAGTCTTGGTCAAAGCCACCTCCTTGGCTTATGTTATGATAAACACATCAAATCCTGTGAAGAGAACTGGTGCGAGGAGGTGGTGGATAGAAGGAGCAAGTCGCGAAAATCGACGAGCAACAATGAGTGGAAGAATGATTGCCAACTCTAATTGTGATTACATTGATAAGATTAAGAGAAAGCTAATAAAGATGATCTAGATTTTGAATAGTGATTATTTTATTCTTCAGCGAGCAATTATTGCAATAGACTGTGCCAGGTAATATCCATATATTCTTCGGGAAGGATTAGAGAAATTCCGATTCAGATTCATGAATTCAAATGATACTTTGCATCGTCTTAGAGATTCATGAATCTTTTAGTGAGAAATTCACGAATCCCAAAGATTCATTAAATGCGAAAAGAATAGAAAAGCAAAGACCGAAAAATTTGGTAAATAGAGAGACCCCTGTGTTTGTTTGGTCGCATGATCCACGCAAATGAAAGAATCGTGAAGATTCGTGACAGATCCATGAAAGATTCAGTAAGGTTTCGTTAGATTTATCTAAGTTTGAAGATTCGAATCCTAAAAAAACCCGAATCAACCGGAATGAATCTTGCTTAAAGATTCATAAGGAACAATACTAAGAAGGATACATTGGCCGCGAAGTTTTCCTCTCCTTTTGCTAATGTATTTTACCAAAAATTTGTTTTAATTGGTACGCAGGTGTATTATTTGTTGAACCTTTAAAATGTTGCCCCAAAAATTGCCATCCCCGGAAACAACACATAAGGATTGCTCTGGGGGGAAAAAATACAATAAGGCACCCCATTTAACAAAACAAGCCGAAATAAAACATGTTGACTAGCTCTTGCTAGTTTATCGAAATGCAGAATATTTAGTTGATTATCAATAAACCAGTAAAAAACCCGTCAAATTTTTAAATGGGAAACGTTTTTTTACTTCCATGAATTGCATACTTTGAGGCGCAGACATATCTAATACCATAAACTTGATCTTTGCAAAACGCCATAAACGGTTCATGCCATTGGTAATAGCTACATTTTGAAAAATGAGTAAAAATACTCAATTTGGACCATTCCTAACCAAGTTATGTTTCGGGTTATTTAATTTTGCTATTTTAATTAATTTACTGAACTAACTAAGCAATATGCTCACGCTGTAGTGAACACAAAAGATACTTCTGTGTTTTTTTATAATTGAAAAGCAACAAAACTGGTCGACTCACCTGTTTCCCCAGTCGATTTTAGATATCACTTTCATTTGCAGATCATACGTCTGATCCTGTGTCAGGGTAGAGCTGAGCAGTTCTCGTCGGCTCTCGAGCAACGCCAGCATTACTTTGCGAAGGGACGTAAATTTGTATTCCTCCCGTTCCTGTGGTGCCGATGCATCATAAGTGAAGAAATAATAATCGATCGATAGCCCGATAGCAAAAATGGGAAGGCGTCATCCGGAGGATATTTGCGAATTTACATACAATCGACTATGTCAATACTCACCACAAACAGCCGTTTCCAGATTTCGGACCACTCGCGCAGCACCAGCGTACATTCGGCCACCACTGGGTCCACCTTCGACAGGTCCTTCAGGTGGATGTACGACTTGGGGAAGAGGCCCACTTTGCGCGGCTTTCTTGGGCAGGTGCCCCGAAACCAGTAGGTTGTTTCTTCCAGTATTTCCACGCAGTCTCCCACGTCTAACGCGAGCCCGTGCGTCACATCACCGTGCCAGTTGTGGATTGCTGAGGGACAGAAATGATCAATTAGTTTATCGTAGAATGGAGAAAAACTTGGGAAGAATAATATCAAACAACGGTAATCGAAAGATTTGAAAATAAAAAAAAATGATGAAAAACCTGTAGCCACAAGAGGCATATGGCTCGCAAACCTTTGAACAAGTGACGAAGGCAAGAACCAATGGCATAACATTTTGTGTCAGTAACAACCACATAGCACCAGAGCCAGTGGTAGTCACCCTTTTGTCGAAAATACTAAGATATAATAACAAGCATTGTTGGTACGAGTGCCATTACCATAAACAAGGAGTCGACCGCAGATAGAAAACTTACCAAACAAAAACAAAAATGCATTTTAAATGGAGACGTTGTGGCCGACGGGATCCGTATGTGCTCAACGAGTTGGAATGTAAACAACGCAAAACACATTAAGAAATACATTCCCACGCATTTTTATTCCGTTTGCCGCGTAATGAACTTCTGACGTATGGTATTCGACGCCCAACGACAATACAATGCATAATGCACAACAAATTTATCTTAAATTTAGTTTTGTAAAACCTTGTCGAGAAATTGTCAAAAAAAAATTAATTTGTAGGATAGCATAATCGTATCATTACAAGACAAAATCCGGTATAAGCTATAACCGTAATTTAACGGATCCAGTGTCGTCGAACAGGTTCAATGTGTTGTTCCTATAAGAAGGACGGAAAGTTGGGAGAAGTTCTTATCCCTAGCTCAAAGATACATATTCAACATCCAAAGGCGGTATGGGAATGAGTCAGCGGGGCAATTGCCATGCACTAGTTTATTGATGATAACGACGCGTCACAACGTCGCCTAAACGACTGGACGTGCCTTTTCTCGCCATTCGTCACAAGTTGGTGCATTTACACTCCCCACAATCCCACAGATGTAGGATTCAGATAACCATATCGCACATAGAGATTAAGACCATGATGTAATGTATTTGTGATAACAAACAATTTCGAAAAGCTATATTAAATAGAGCCATTGTGGAATAATATGTGCAGTCGTAGGGTTAGGGGGCAAAAATTTTAACTTTTGTAATTTCTGTGAACTACTTAACACATTTTTAGGCGATTTAATTCATGGTTTTCCCACTATGCAACCAATTATGTTAGCTTGACACCCTGACCTCAAGTCAAGTATCTACAAAACGGACCGAAGCTAGATCGTTTATTCATTGGTTAGTTTACTGCATTTCCCCTCTATGATTTTCACGTTGGTCATTCGTTAGCTTTCTGAGCCCCACACGTTTGTTGTTAGCCCTGTTAACTTTCGTTTTTCATTAAAAAAAAAACAGGTGTTAACAGCTTTAACTGACACGAGCACAATTGGTTCGCCACCAAACTGTCCACAATTATAGTCCCCAAACACCCATTCATTGCGTGCCATTGTAGAGCGTACACAAATACGTACGCCTTGGTAGGAAATGTTGCACATACGCACACCAAAGCATAAGTTTGATGATGTCACGCACGAAATAAAACTATGATAATTAGATCGTATCCCGCCAATTAACAAAAAGCTTTCACGCGCAAGAGCAACACAAGAATATGCAAAATGTACGCGCAAGATACCACCATGTTGGAGCTATAACGAAAGGAACACGTAACTAAGAAGTATTATTCGTCAAAAATTATATTATATAATATTTAATAAAGAATGAGAGGCACTATCGGAGCTATTCTCGCCATTTAAATTAGTTTTACTTTTATAAGGATCTCTATAGAGGGCAAACCTTCCATTTAAATTGGTGGATCTAATACCTATCCAAGTAACCGAGGGACAGCGGAACAAACATTTTATCATCAACATACTATCCATAGAGAAAAGGGGGACGAAGCACAAATTTGATCCCGGTAACCATGATTTATTGGTAATAATAATTGGCAAAAAGAGTTGCATAGGCCTGCATGAAATTACTTTAGACCTTATGAAATTTATTTTGGTTGAAACTATGGAATATGGATATGAACCAATGTTAATAAGTTTTCTTTCCAACTTTGAATTAAAAAAGAGAAACAAATGCACATGCACTTGCTCTTTCTTAAAGTGGCCGGTGGATTATTCGTATTAAATTGACCCTCCATACACATCAAGCCAATCCATCCCTGCAACATAATCCAGACGTCACGAGAATTGAGCACAAAAATAAAAACAAAGCAAAAACTTACATCGCACAACGTATAGCATCACTTAACATCTGCCACCGAAGAGCGTGAGGCAGCCAGCGCACCAAACCGGAAACGAAAGCACCATAATTCACATGGCGAACGATTCGTTCTCCCATCGGACCATCGAATCTAAGACAGTCTCGGGGCAGGAGGTGCACGAGTCTGTGTGACTTGTATGTATCAACATATGCACCAAAACGCAGGAGAAGATCGGAGAAATACGTACATCCGACCATAGTTTTTGCTTTATTATATTGTCTCAGAAGACATCGGTAGGCCCGGTAGGCCAACCCCTAATCGAGCTCCCCCCGGTGAGCCAATTGTGTCGGGTTGATGTGCTCGCCGAGCTCTCCGGCAGAGTGTAGACGGGAGGAAGAAAAACAAATGGTTCTTAAAAAAGAACCAGAGGACGCGAGAGGAAAAGGGAAGTGACTTGAGGATGGCGGTATCAAAGTGACACAACGAAAAGCGAGAATAATGATGAATCCAGCAATGATGTATTACTGCCAGACATGGATCCGCTTGCACTTCCGCTCTATGCCGTTGGCTTCAGACCTCGACCTTCCATCGTCGGCCAAGCACATGCACACTCATCGCGGCTACGAACTTGTCTGGTTGTGCATGTATACCGGGGCCAGATCACGCGGTGATCGGTTCGTCGAACACTGTTTTCACAGGATTGCTCGATTAAGTGCGATGCATATGCTCTCTGTGATGTGAGCCTAGCGAGGACATTACATCGCGATTTTCGCGTTTGCATTTGACGTACAAAACGTGCACTAGCACCATCAGCAACGGCAACAACATAAGGTTAAAAAAATGTGCTCACATGTAGGGAAAAACCTTCCTTACGAATGCATTCTCCTTTACCGCTTTCATTGCACATGTGCATTTCTGGAGTCGGCAGCCATCCCGTGAGCAGACTGCAAAGTCTTCGCCAAAATAAACAAACCAAAACACGAACGGAAACATGCGAAGAAAACATAGTTTTGCTTTTCAACGGAAAGATGTGGTGCGTGGTTTGATTTCATGATTTGTTGTTGAAATGGAATTATAATATTCCCAGGTGAATATTTCTGTCTGTCGCATTCTTGCTTTGAATGAAGCGGCTCTCAAACGTGAACTCCACTGCACTGAAGAATAGAAATATAGAGGTTCTTCTGTTGGAACATAATTCACAGCAAATACTGACATAGCAATCATTTCGTAGGGTGCTAAAATATAATCAAAGGATTTTTTGGTATAAACAAATAATATAAGAACGATACAAATGATCACTTTAATAAGAACGATACAAATGATCGTTTTAAACGTATAAAAAAATACATATAATAACTTGATCAGCACTCGGTACGAATGAAACAATACGTGTAAATTTTACAACTATGCTTTGCTTGCTGCTCAAAATTAATTTTAATTATTATGACCGTACTGCCATAACAATATTTGAAAGAATGAAACCAATTGGGTTTCCCTATTTCAAGCATAAAATGTATATTATAAAAAAAAACTAATTTCATTGCATTTGAAGTTCAGCTGCATTGATGATTCAAATATACAACACAACAATAAAAAATGCATTAGCTTGAAGGCTAATATCAATTATTCACATTTGGACTGCTGTTGCATTTTTACAACGCAAAAACGTTTACGAGATTTCGCAATTGTTGATCCATCATCAGTGTGGCATTCCCATTGCGCCAGATATTGGGGAAAAGAATAACATATTCTCGCATCACAAAATAATAGTGTTTTGTAGAAGTATTCGAAACAATTCAAAAAGCATAATTCATTTTTGATCGATGACCATTACTCTACCGACATTAAAACAATATGGTTGATGGTATTGATAACTTCAACAACCTGCTCCGAGTTGCAAAGACAGTGAAAAATGGTCAAAATAGACGCAATCCTTGAAACGTTCCAATCTGGATTACTCTCAGATACTGTCGGTTTACTCTCCGATTCGAGCAAATGTATGAATGGAAAAGATTTACGTTCTACGGAGGTACGGAGCGGAACTCCATGACGTGAGGGAGATGCATGCTTATTTTTAGCATACAGCGGTTCCTAAAAAAACCATCGGCGCAAGTGCAAAGAGTTATGGAGGAGCCGTTTGGCCGGAGCATGAATGCCTTATAGACATACTGCAGTTGGTGGAAAAGCGATGTGGCAGAGATCCAGTATCTCGATGGTAGGGATTGAAAAGGAAGTATCGGTACCAGTTACCTTGAGCAACCGCTTCTTTTCATTCCACATGCCCCCTTGCGACTCCCCTGAAACGAGTTCGAGCTAAGATTATGCCTATCATTGGAGCTGCGGCTGCCTGATCGTTACGTGCAGGTTGTTGATCTACGCATATTAAATTACATACTTCCGATAACACAAGCAAGAGCAATAAGCCATTATTACTCATTCATAAAATCGACAATGTAAATTTCGACTGCATAGTCTCCGTACATTGACGTTCCAGTAGTGAATGGTAAGAGGAAAAATTGTACATTGATAAATTGTCACCCTTGGTTAAAAAATCTTTTCCATCGTTTTCTACATGGCCTGAGGGGTCCATATATTTTTTATGTACATGAGGCTGCAGTCAAGAACGGAAGCCACCTCTTCAAGAATTAATTTTCAATCAACGGTACACGAGATATGGCCAATGTACACATGTCCAAGACGGTTCGAAGGAAAACCAAATTATCGACAATAATCCATCGCTGTCGGTCGGCTGGTTTGGTCATGGTCCAAACTGTCGCATCTCTGGTACAACAGGTTTAGGCGAGCGATGGTGAGAAGAGGTGGATGTGGAAACCACGGACCGAGCACCGATCCGCGATGCCGGAAAAGGTTGAATGACATAGAATTTCATCATGCGCTCCCCCCTCCCAGCCCAAAGGCCAGGTCGTGCTGACCTTGGTACGAATTTTTCACCAAACCGCTGCCAAGGCGGCGAAAGCGAAAGCTATTTAAAAAGAAATGAATGATGGGTCGCCGGCAGCAGCACCCAGCTGGGCTGGGAAAATTTATTCCGGTGCACCGGTTGTTAACATGCAGCGATGGAAATAGAATTTTCAGCTGATTTTCCCCCCACGTGGAGGTGGTTTCTGGGATCCGCGAAGCAAGACACGAATTATTTAAGAAAGGTTAAAGACCAAACTGCTGACTACGGTGATGCAATGATGGTTATCTTGAAAAAGGTGTAGGGGAAGGTGGGGCAAGACGCGCCGGTGGGGCAAGATGCCCCGGCCTGTTTTTCGCTGAATTAAGCCATTTAAAAATAATTTAAGTAATAGAATATGTTCATCAACGTATCTACTACAGACTATGTAAATTTCACTGCACGAAATAACCATTTCAAAAAGAAAACGAGAAAAAACCAAATTGACTCTAAATGATCTAATATTTTGTCACTTCTATGTAAGGTATGGCATGCTTTGATATAATATTTTTTAAACACCGAGGCCTTCTTTTACTACCTGATAATGGTATTTAACGAATACCGAAGAGAAACTGTTTTAAAATTCTCAAAATTTTGAACAAATTACATAAAACGGACGATCCTCAGATTGGGGCAAGATGCGCCGGCCTTGGTGGGGCAAGACGCCATAGCATTCCAAATGTAAACAATGGGGCAGGACGCACCATTAAAACAAGAGCAAGTCGCACGGTGCCTCCATTATCAACGCATTGTTGATTTAAATAAGTCTAATATTAAACATGCCATGTGAGTTTCATAAGAAACGAATAGTTTTTAGTTCTTCATATGAAATTTGTGTTAATTTTTTATGATATTCAACTGTGTTTTCAAACCACAGATCATCTGGATTACAAAACGTCAAATTTTGACTCTGTCAGAAGTGCTACCTGCAAGGTTGATGTAATTGTAAAGGTTGTACTAAGGCGGTTGTATAAAAGGCCAAAAACAGATCCGTGAAAATATTCAATAATTGTTCGGAATTCAGCAACGAATTTATACCCAAACTGTCTTTTGAATGGTACACCACAAAATTCAATCCAATGTGGGTTACAGGGGCTCGGATCGGACTGTTTACTAGTGCCTCTGCATAGACTAACCTTTCAACAAGCAACCTTGGTCCATCTCCTGTCTGTTTTAGGCCATCTTGCCCCATGTTTACGTAGTGGCGCGTCCTGCCCCACCGGCTGGGCCATCTTGCCCCACTACACTGCGTCCCAAAATGATAGCCTCACCCAGTTTTTTCACTCATATGCTATTTTAAATGATCGCAAGGTAAAATAAACGACAGAAACATATTTCTCAATCTAAAAGAAATGTGTTTCACTTCTAATTTATCAGAAAAAAGAATTTAATTATAACATTTTGGTCAAAAAATTAAAAAATGGAGTGTCCCATAATGATAGCCTCACTTCAAAAATCATTCAAATTAACAAAGCAACCCAGTTCCTAGCCACGTTATCAGTTGCCAAAAGTAATTTTTAAGTTCTCTTACTTTAATTTGTAATTTAATTTGAACATTGGAAGCAAAAAACAACTCCAGGAACGAGAAAAAAGTCAAATTGATGCTTATCGCTTTAATGGCAAGTCAAATCATGAGATTGGTGTGCTAATAAATAGATTTAAGGGGGGCTAGTTATATGGGCAGTTGATATGGGCTTTAGAAGTCTCCTGGTCGTCTTCAAAATCTTTCCTCGCGTGATAATCGGAAGATTTTTTAAGTTGCTTTCAATGCAACCAAAGGTTGCCGTAGGACAACAAACGAATTCTGGTTGAATGTGTACAAAAATGCTGTGTTGCGAGCTTTGAATTCATGTTCTGATATTGTAAGAGAGTCCATGAAGAAAGTTTCTGCCCTCAAACTTCACCAAAAAGTCGCTAGATTGGAGTTTGCTACAGAACATATGACATGGAAGAATGAGTGGAGAAACGTAAGTTGTCCGTTTGCAGTCTTGTTCAGATTTTAAATTATTAATTTATGTTAGGTGGATTATATTGATTGAAAAAAGTTAAATATTGATGGATCGGATAGTTACATCCATTACTGGCGAGATTTGAGACGATAGCACGATTTTTCTATCGTATCAATTTTGAAGGTGTTTCGGTCATGATTTGGGCTGCGTTCAGCGGTCATAGTAGAAGTGAATTGGCTCTTGTACCAACACGTATGAACAGCGATATGTTTATCGACATCCTGGCGAATCATTTGAAGCCTTATCTGAAAAATCACAACACCCAACAGCTCATTTTTAAGCAATAAAATGCTGCCGGGCACGCCCGCAAGACAACAAGAACTCACCTTGTACGGTCGGATATCAAAACAATGTCTTAGCCAGCCGTTTCCCCAGACCTTAATCCAATGGAAAATATTTGTGGAAGGCTAGTTCAAGAGATTTATGAAGATGGGAGACATTACGAGACCATATAGGAGCTTAAACTTGCTATCCGAACTGCTTGGCGTTCCTTATCAGTAAATACGTTAGAAAAATTATCGGAGAGCATACCATCAAGCATTTTCCGAGCAATAAATCGTAATGGAGAACCAACTGATAACTAAATCATGACTTTTTAATCTATTTATGCTATTTTTGTTGATAATTCGATCAAAATCCTAAGTGAGGCTATCATTTTGGGACACCACAGATTTTAGTTTTTTGTACCGAAAGGGATTGTTCATTCGTTTTTTTCAACAATATTTATGCAAAGTAGTCAGTGTATACTTACAAATATTTGTGTATTTTTTGAAAAAAAATATATGCTCGGTATTCGCCCTGCACAGAAAAAACTAGGTGAGGCTATCATTTTGGGACGCAGTGTATTGTCAGCGGAGCAAAAACTGAAAGGCCCTTCGAAAATCTTATTTAATATGAAATTGATCAGTTTGATATAGTGTTTGATATTTTTCATACATAAAAAAGATGTTTATTTATCTAACTTTAAAAATTGGAGACTTTTTAATGAAAGGAATAGAAGAAAATAATGTTTTTCGCTTAAGGGGCGCGTCCTGCCCCACCTTACCTTATGTATATTCAATACTTCCAGTATAGGAAATTGATACAATAAATTATAGACTTCTTTCTTATTCTTATACTACTTCTGATTTTCACAACCTAATTAATACATCATGGATTCTTGAGGTATTATTAAATGATACATAAGCAAAAAAAATTATTACCATGCTTAGGGCCCTATTTTTCCTCGATCGAGAGTTGCCAGAAACCTGGGCCTTTCTTTTGCATACTAAACAGATCATGACGGATATTTTTAATGCAAGGTACTCTAAAGTCCTCCATCCATTGCGGTTTACCAAAAGTAGTAAGGACCCTAACTGAGTGTATTGTGCAGAAGAGGTTATCTGCAGTTTAATTATAATATTATTCGTGCCTTGGTCCACTCGTATATCCTCCACTTCAGACCTTCTTCAACTGTCGAAATCCCTATTTTATCAGCTGCTTTAACAGCTCTGACGTACATACGCCATGAGCAACCGGAACTTACGGACACTTTATTTTACACAGTATTGCAGATGTACAAATATTTTCTTATTTAGGCACCCAAACCAATTTAGGTCAACATTTCATTGACCAACCACAATCTACAAGAAGTGCCAACGTTTTAAAAACGATATTCTAATTAATACAAAACCTAACCTACACTTAATTTTCACCGGTTATTTCCTGATGTTCAAAATCTAATTTTTAATTGATTGCCTAATTTTATTCCAGCATTGAAGGTTAAACGGGGAGCAAGAAGTTAACACTAGAAACCAAACAAAGGTCATTTTGACCGCAATTTGACCAATTTTCGATTTTAATATCTCGAAAACGGCTGAATATTTTTACAAAACAAAAATAATAAAAACTTCCCTTAAAATCAAAATCTACATTTAAAACAAAAAAAATCAGTTTTTTCCGTACGACCAGTTCCGAACCCCAACGTGACTATTCCTAGAATGCTTTAAAGCGATGCGATTTTGAGCGCTCTTCTTAAAACGCAATAACTTTGCAATTTTTGAAGTTTTCTAAAATCCCGAAACGGCTGCTGTAAGTATATTTGTTGACTATCTTTTGACGTTTTTGTCGGAACAAAGCACAGGACAAAAACAACCTATGGAAAATTCTCAAATATACATCTTCAAGATCAATTTGTGACGTCATTTGTTACCTTATAAATATGAATTTATTTCTTAAATGTGGCCTAATATAGAAGCATTCTACCGCACACGTTTTTTTCTAAATTTATATGACATTTTGAAAAAATTAAAAATGAAAATAATCAAAATTCAATTCAATACGATGCTTTTTGCTTTACACCAAACTAGCGGAATGATGAATTGGTACATCAATAACTTAAAAACGCCAAAAGATAGTCAACAAATATACTAAAAAGTAACGGATTCCGGATATGAAAAATCTTCAAAAATGATGAAGTTATAGCGAGTTAAAAAAGTGGTTAAAATGATCGCTAAAAAGCTTTCGGGAAAGATTCCAAGCTATGTATTATAGTGTAAAAGTTGTGCTTCGAATTGTGTTCTACAAGTACGGCTGATGGAATGAAGTAATCAATAAAAGTGATTTTTTTTTCAAACGGCATATTCTCTTACAATAACGCATGTGCGTTGTGCTTCACTCGACTGATAAGGAACCAACGTGCACGGTTCGCCGAAAAAGGCAACGAAGATTATGGAGTCAGAGCAACAGACGGTTGGTTCAAATGAGTACTGACCGGCCATCGATAAATCCTCCTTTCCAAAGAACAGTATTTCTCCAACCGGCGGGTCGACCGGAAGTCACGCTTCCGCCAAACGGTTTCCGTTGTCAACGGAAGCCGTGCATTGCCACCGGCACACCAATATATGACGCCAACCGGCACCTTCTTTCGTACGGAAGACGTAAATTGATAGCCTTTTGGCCAGAGGCACCAGAATTACTGGCTACTAACAATTTCAATTATGCAAAGCAATACATTCAAAGGTTCCCCGTGTCGCTGGTTCAAATTGTTTTGATTTTTCTTCTCCCTTTATTTAATAACAATTATTCGTTGCTTTTCCATTGATTCCTAAGCCTTGGCATTTGGCAGCATGGCAATGCTTTGGGTGCAACTCAAAGCATCTGCCAAAATGAAAAGGCCAAGATATACAGCATTTCGTTTACCTTTTCAGAAGGTCATGCCTTATAAAACCTGTTCTACCTAACAACATCACTCTCGAACAAAAATTGTGAACCATTTCTTACATCCTTCTACTACGGGCCATGGACAGGATGTATCAACAATGCCAACTTCTACCAAATAACTATGCTCTCGATTATTCCATACGTTATCATTCACGCATCCTTCATAACTGAGGATCTTATTCTGTGCCCTTCAACTTGTAGCTGACATTCTTCACGGTTGCACCTCCACAGCTGCGTTCATGCCATTACTACAGCCGGGGAGTATTTGAAGGCAAATTATTCAATTTCTTTCCCGGCAAACTGCACTCCACCATCAAGCTGAGAACAAGGGGAGATAAAATAACGCTACGTTTTCACCACAATCAAAAACCCCATCCATTGGCCTACGAAACATGTTCATACAGTAATGTAGAGTGGTTTTAAAAATAGTTTTTTTAAGCAATTGCGTTTTGCTTTTTAAGCAACATAGTAACAAACCACGAAAGCACATTTCGACGTTATCATTATGCGATTTTTTGCATTTAAAATATTGTCAGAAAGAACATACGCTTATTCATAGCCTGGTTGAAATTTTCAGTCAATCCAGTTGGACACACCGATTGTCTTGGAAAAGCAATTGTTGCTTATATATTGGATTAATTCATAAATGCTTGGATCCATTTTCGGACCTAGCTTACAAAAAATCACACATGGTGCACATAACCATTGTTTACAAAAAAAAACACACACACACACATACATGCTTACTCCGATAAAATATATAAACGAACTTACCAACTCCATATTTGTTGCTAGTTGGTGTCCAGATCATGTTGATGAGTTTGTATTTCCGCTTGCTGGTGTAAAATGTTTTCCTGGTTACTATTTCGGAACGGTCCACTATCTTTTCAATTTCCTATTTTCTTAATTCCGGTCTTTTCTAGAGATTTTCGGATGAGATTCATAGATAACTAGACCGCATCGGTGAACCAATGGTGAGATTCAAAACACAGATCATTTATCACTTAATGAACCATACGATAACTCGCTGTTGAACGCGGACATAATAAAAGAAAAGACAAAACATTACTATATCTTCGGCACTACCATTCATTGTACTACACACAGATAAGATGCGCTTGCGACACTGGAAACACAAATTATGCATACGGGGACCACAGTTTCCCGTTGTAGCCAAACACTTCCGGTATTCGCTCACTTTCTCCACTCTGCGTCTTGGACGCAAATTGCGAACAGCTTAACGAAAACCTTGTATATGATAAAATAGGTGCTTTCGCAGTAGTTGATACCATTTTGCTAAGCTAGGCAACAACTGATAAGAATTGGCATCTTTCGCGAAGGAAAATTCCTGCTCTTCCGGATGCTTTGCCAGTAAAGGAAGAAAAATCGATAAATCACTTGCACCGGAACACACCTACGAAATGGCACAAAACACTGGACACTGACAGCGGAATTACTAGCGTTGAATTCTTATTTACTGCATTGAATTTATTTCGTTTGCAAATGCATATCTCCTGCCCTCGGGATACCCCAGCCTCACACGTCATGCTATGGGGATTTGTTTTGGAAAAACACTTTCACGCCCACACGCCGAGCCATTTTCTGGCGTTCCCTCTTATCTGAAAAACAATGCCACCAAAAACCGTAACGTAGAGCACTTCCACGAACCTGAACTGTTTGTTTTGCTACTACTTTTCGAATGCGGCCGAAAGTGGAAGGAATATTCTTATCGGTGCAGCCGCAGGAGCAACATCCCTCGACCAACCTCGAACAGCAACTGACTAGTGTTGGCAGAATCGGGACTCGGAAGATTTAAAGATTCGATCCCTAGAGGGATTCCAAAGATTTGAATCCCATTTGACGGATTCTAAAGATTCGAATTCCATCTGACAGATTCTAAAGATTTGGATCCCATTTGACGGATTCTAAAGATTTGATTCGATTAGGATTCGAATCAGATTTGATTGGTTTGGGACTCGATTTGATTCGATTCTGACTTGATCCTAAACTGTTTGAATCGACTCACAATGATTTGAGTCGAATTAGTGACATAACGAGTCGATCTAGAGACAATATAATTGATTTAAGTTTACTCAAATCGAACGCTGGGTAGAATATCCAATGGGCATAGATTGAGTTTTTTGCGCGATTTGCAAGTTTTGCTTTAGAAAAATTCCTGGAACATATTTTTTACAAAGAAATACAGTAGAATGTCCATTATCCGAGTTGTTCTACCCAACCAAACCCATTTCATCAGGACCAGACCATTTTTACCGAATTCTGAATCGGATTCTGGGGATTCAGATTAGGATAAACAATTTCCAGACCGACATTGATTTGTTTACATGATGATGATGATGCTGATGATGATGATGACGTCCCACCGCTTTCCCCTACATAGGTTTGAGAGGGGCGAAAGTATTTTACGATATTAAATATAAATCACCAAACGAGAGGGGGCATTGGGGCATTACTCTCCAGAACAATCGTATCCAACTCTGCTCCATTCATACAACGGTCGTCATCTATTGCACATGGAGGTACATCTTAGATTTCCCAACTAGCAAAAGGAGACCACTTTCCGGAGTAGGGCAGGTATTTTCGCACAGATTTGGTTAACACCGCCAGCTATCAATGGTTGATAGTGTGGTGAAACCCACCAGTACTACTTAAGGGACCTGATCTTGTTCCTTGCATACAACGGTCCCGAACAATCACCTCGAAAGGTAAATCGCCGAGTCCCCCAAGGTTAACGAGGCACCACCTTCCGGAGTGTAAAAGGGTATTTCTGCTCTGTTTGAAGTTCACACCTCCAATTACCATTGGTTGATAATGTGGTGCCACTATCAAGAACAGAAAGGGACCCAACTACAGCAAGATGTGTAGATACTACTAGTTCTTTTCGTACAGCCATGTCCACCAATTGTCCTCATTTACGCGCGCGTGTCTCAAAACTATGTAGACTCATTCATTCTATTAAGTTAAGTTAAATAATAAAAACAAAAGTCCCTGTTCATTGTTTTTACTATCATCACCATAGTCAAAGACTACAACATTTACAAGCACAGCGTCAGACTACCTGCTTCACATATACGGCGCATAGGCGTTTGAACTCCCTAAGATTTCACGCTTGTTTAATCTCTCTTGGCATCCTGTTGTACCACGCTTTCCAGACTGCACCGTCGCGTAACGCGACGTCGTCTGACAGGCGCTGAACTCCATGCAAAAAAAACCTAGCGCGATTCGCGCGACATCGCGCAAGGTTTTTTTATATGGAGTTCAGCTCCTGTCAGGCGACGTCGCGCTGTAGTGTGGACCCCGGGTACCATTATCCTCCTAAAAACAACGAATTTCGGGCGTTTCCATACAGATAGCCGGGAAGTCTTGGCTCACCTCCATTACGATTTACGCTCACCTAATTACTATCCTTTCCCCCAAATACGTTGGTACCAGGCCTTTCAAAATTTTGTTCACAAAGACCACAGTTACAAAGGAACACTATCCACTGCTTGGACTGTTCCGACTGTTTCTTGGATTGGGATTCGGATTTGGAGATCCGGATCTCAGAATGGATTTGAATCGAAAGATTCGAATCCCTGTAGGGATTCAGTTTTCCCATCACTACAACTGACATTTTCATCGCATTCTTAGAATGACAGCGGCGCAAATATTTACCTTTCGACCGAGGTTACTTAAGCAATGCTTCAAACAACGAAAGAAATGCAGCTAAATAGCGATTTATTTACAACTTTTTCGTTTATTTATCGGTTGGAACAATTGATCCCTCAAATGGGAGGTTTTTTAAAAACTAATAGCTTTGGCGAAAGTAAAATTAGACACATTCTAACACTTTAACTAACCAAGGGAGCGGTATTTTTTAAAAAAAACCTAGTTATTTTTGCTAGGTACGCGATTTATAAATGTTATTTCATTTGGTAAACTATTACGATTGTCCAGTTAAAATAAAATATCAATAATTGAGAAAAAAATAGTGAAGTTTTTGCAATGTAAGTGAAATATGAGACCCATATTAGCTGCTAATAACAATTTGTTTTCGCACATTGAACGGCACACACTTTTAATGTACAGAAGAAAGAATCATATCCGACTGATGATGCTGTGATATGGCAATGAAGTCTTTTAGCACATTATATAAATTGTACGCCTTAGCTTTATATTTAACCTTTTTAAAACGATGCAAATGAAGGTACACAGAGGAAGCAGAGCCGTAGTGTTTAAACAGCAATATTTCTTGTCCCAGTTACGGTAGCACTTAATTGGCTGCTACTGGCGGAAGTGCTGTTCAGCAATGTTTTCGCTTTATCTTCACTATTCTTTTTGTACAATGTACCGAGCACGATGCCAAGAAAAAGAATAAGTCCCACCTGATGGTTCGAAATGAATTTTGAAGCACAATCGGTTGGATTGTGGATATTTAGAGAGTGAATCTGTAAGAAAGTAGAGACGGAAAATTGACTATAATTATGAGAAGGCTTGTTTTTGCGTCGAATCATCGTACCTGGTGGGCTAGGTGGGCTGCTATCAGCCCAATCGAGGTATAGTATGGCCACGTTTGATCACACACCAATCCAGCAGTTACCAGGCTTCCTAGCATCGTTGTCGTAAATCCGGTGAGCCACAGTTTGGTGTTGTCTCCGAATCTCAGGGCGGTTGATTTAATTCCAATCAGCATATCGTCCACCTTGTCTTGATGGGCGTATATCGTATCGTAAACAATCGTCCAGCATACACCGGCAGCGTACAGAGGTAAACAGGCGGCCCACTCGACGTGGCCTTGCGTTGCACCCCAACCCAGCAGTGCACCCCAGTTGAAGGTGGCACCGAGCATTAGTTGCGGCCAATAGGTGATTCGTTTCATTAGTGGGTAAACGATGACTAGACCCAACGAGCTGGCCCCCAGCAATATCGAGTACCAGTTCAATTGCAGCAAAACTAAGAGTCCAAGTCCCAGCTGACCGCCAAGGAACACGAGTGCGTCGAAGGGGGCGATTTCCCCGGACACGAGAGGTCGATTTCGCGTGCGTTCCACTTTGGCATCTATGTCGCGATCCCATAGATCGTTGATAGTACAACCAGCTCCCCGCATGACGAACGCTCCAACGCCGAATAACCCCAACATCAGCGGATCCGGCCAGCAACCCGCGGGTGCACTGAGTGCGATACTCCATCCGCACGGCCAAAACAGAAGCCATGAACCGATGGGCCGATCGATACGCATTAGCCTTGCGTACGGCGAAATCCGATGCAACCAGTTGCCGGTTGTTTCGCGCTCCGATCGAACATTTTTCTTATCGCTATTATCACTTGCAACACCCCGGCCAGGGAGTATGCCAATAGTTTTTGGTATCGTTTGCAATTTGTCGGCATGGAAGAGTGGTTTCCTTCCGTTATCGTTTCCTCTGCCGGAGGTATGCCTTCGCGATGTTGCAAGTGTTGGCAATGCCGGTGTTAGCACCGGCGGAACTACCTTCGTCGTCCGGCCCACTGGTACATGTATGGTTCGCTTTGGGTGATACACTGTTAACGTTATGCTTGCTGGCTGTATCCATGTCCATCCTTGGCGAGGGACGACGATGGTGACCCCTTTGGAAACTATCCTTCGTATCATCGCTGTGTGGCGGATCGGTGGTACGTCGAATTGTTGTCTGCTGCAAACGATGGGATGCAAGTATGGCGATTTTTGCTATGGTGCCTCACATCGTTCGGAACATTGCGCTCGACGTACATTCAGAACAATTGGTTTTCTGTAAATACGATAAAAATTACTATCTTCACTGCACCACGAGAACCGCGCAATGGTTATTCAACATATAATTGCGATATAAACCGCAATGTGCACTGTTGACAGTTCTGACGGAAAGGCAGGGCTGTGACAAACGAACTGCCAGCATTGAGAAATAAAAAAAACTTAAATCAAACATCTTGTGAATTCACAGCTGTGAATCTAACTAGTCTCCTAAGCAGGTAGAGATTTCATAAAGTAGAAAATATCAGAAACTGTGAATAACACATATTAAATTAGTAAAATAATTTTTAAGCTTGCTGTCAGCTTTGATCTGGTGTGGAACATAGTTTATCTAAACTGTGGTTATTCCATCCAATACATTTTGACAAATAGTGATATTTTTGACAGTTCAGTTTCTATTGTTTACTTTGTAAACGACCGTTGTGTTGTTGTGTTGTAATTGATTGTAACATAGATAAACAGCTGTTCGGCTGACATAAGATGTAATCAAATCTAGTTTACTTGCTGGATAATGGATTGGAAATTCAAAGATTCTAAAAAAAGATAAAATAAATCAGCATAGTTGTGAAGCCTACCCTTGCGAGCGCATCCCTTTGGTTAATCTGGCTCTAGATAATCATGGTTATATCGTATGATAAAAACAATTATGATTATGTTTATCTGCACAATCTAATTATTTATAACGATTTTAAATACATTGAACAGGCAGGATAATACCAACCCTGCATATGTGCCTCTGATGTTCGAATGTTTTCCGTACTTTAGTAAAATGGAACTTCTTCTTCTTCTTGGCGCAACGACCTTGTTGGTCATGCCTGCCCGGAAGGGCTTACGAGACTTGTTTCCCTTTTGTACGTGGATAGTCAGTCCTCTCGTACAGGGGGAGGTCCTCGTCTCGGTTGGGATTCGAACCCACGCCATCGAGGTGGTGAGCCCCGGCGCTCATGGGAAAAACAAGTAAAATGGAACATATGCTGTATTTGATGTAGATTCGATTCTCAGACGGGACTCGCTCCGAAAGATTCAAACCTTCATAGAGATACCCATCACTAATTATTAAAGCGCCGTATTTTGGCTGCCCAAGGTTTGGCAATTAAAAGTCAGAGACAAGGTTACTTGAGCAAAGATGAACGTAGTTCAAAAAGGGATATTTTTTACCGTTGACCAAGTATCATAATATCCTTATTGATTTTTCTATTAATCCCATACTGAAGTTAATTATGCACTTTTATTATATAAAGAAAGAGAGATATTTACTGAAAACTTTGTTGCACAAAATTGAAAAGTTATCGACCGTAGAAGTTAGTGAAGTATGAAAAATAGTTTCGTGATAAACATTAGAGCGAGGAAAAAAGAAAAAATATGATATGATCGGGGCGACAAAAAGCAATCAATTAAAATTCCAAATTTATCCTATTCCTAGATTGATTATATTTGACTAATATTTCAAAATCATTGTGATTCCCATGCAATTTTTTTCATGGCACCGTAATTCCATTTCAAACTGAAACTTTCTATTGGTTTTAAAATAAAATGTTGACAAATAAGTTTCAGTCATATATCCACTTGAGAGAGTCATATATTCACTTGAGAGAGTCTCCTACGGGATAAAAGTTTAATTTGAAAATAAGTTTTATTGGTGCTGCTGCTGACATCAATGATGAATGTGTTTGAGCAACAGCTTCAAGGATTGGTGGACACGGCAAAACTGATCCAATAATTCACAAACTAGACCACTGTAAATGTAAACTGATTAACGGAATTTTTTTGCGTCTGTTGCATTTGTTGTAGATAATCATTCATAACTATGTTATGTACAAAGCTGAAATATCATTTCCGCAAGCAATTAAAAATACATTATTTTACCATTGTTTGTGTGCCTAACATTGAAGTACATAAACGTTAATGAGAAAAAAAATTCTTAATCCTATATACAGATTAAACAGCTTCTTTGCTACGATACGATGTATGTATGTTACGATTAACTAGGGTCATTGTCCTCTGATGGCCAGCATGCCTACAGCAGCAAGGGAACATTGTTCGATTGAATGACATCGTAATTTGCTGCTACCATTCATAGCACTTGACTGAAGTCTTCCTACTCCACTTTGCATTCGCTGTGTGAATAAATTAGTGGCAAACTTCGTGGAATATCGACCAGTAACATAGACAGTCCAAAGGATCAAAGGCATGAAAATCAAACCTTGTTTGAGGCTCAGAGTCACAAGTACCTTATCTCGTTCCACTTTCGCTAGGCAGGTCAAGTGTTTAGGAGAGCTTGTTTTTCGGAAACACAATAAGACGTTGATGACGAGTACCGTAGAAATGTCGAATGATTTAAAATGACCCAGCATTCTTTGGACCACAAAAGGCAAGCCAGTAGACGCTAACTTGTTGAAATACGACTAATTCTTCATCCCGATCTTTCATCGAGTCGTTGTAACCTGTCACGTTTGTTACATTCTCATCTGATGGGCGACGATGCATACGTACAAAATCTGCTCGATTCATTAGTGATTCGGAGGCGTTGGTGAATGGTCCCCCGAGAAGGGCTGGGCAACAAATGTAGTTGTACCATGATAAACGAGCGACTTAAGACGTGCATCGGGAAATCGAACTGATGTTTGCCCTCGAGTAATTGCTATTTAATTGATACTAATCCTGAGAGCGTCTGGCGAGCAGGCTGTTTGGAAGGGAGAAGGGGAACGAACGAAAATGTAGTCCAATAACTTCCTTGCCGACATCCGGCCTGTGCCAATTGTTACGCAACAACGACGCCCTGCATCTTGAGGATTTTCGGACGGATTTAGAAATGAGCGAACCACAACTCCCAGCGCTCGAGGTGTCCTCCTGATGTGTTCTCCACACATACAAAAGCCACCAGATGTAATTAATTATGTTCATCACACGCTTGTCAACCCGTCTTGGGTGGGTCTGGTTGAAGTGGTTAGTTTGGGTGGTAGCGGAAAATCAGCACGCTTTGACATGCTCGGTTGCATGGTGAAAGTGACTTGACATTCACTCTCGCAGGGTTTGGGGATGACTTCGGGGAGTATGGGTACCAGGTGGAATCGGAAGTTAGGTAAGAAATGAGTCGTCATCGGCCATCGCTTCTTCCCGATGCCAACACACATCCACACACGATCTCATATACTTCAACAGGCACGTTTTCCTCATATGCCACAGAAGACAACAAACCTTCATTTATGAAATGGAAAAGGGATGATGTGGGCGAACACTGCGAAGAGGGTTGCAAAAACATCTCCAAGGACTTTTGACAACACCTGTTGCTTGTGATGTTTGTGTTTCATTAAATGACGAGCGCTCAAGCAAACGTTCCCTAGTGATGCTATGAATAGCAGTGCGATCTCTTCCCTTATTGTGCTTTTTGTTGTGGGTGGGATTTTTGCTTTTTTCTCTCCCCGGAAATGTGTTGACAGGCATATCATACGTTATTTTAATCAGCGAAAATTCTTCTTTCATTTTCCGCATTCCATACCCTCGGTTATAATGAGTGCTTGGCGAAGGGGATTTAGCTTGCCACGTGCCACTTAATTTTCATAAGATGATCCGACGCAAATTTGTTGGAATGCGAGCTCGACACCCTCTGAGGCTGATGTCCCACGGCATGCTTTTTTTTAAGTTCATTCAAAAAATCATTATGTAGCCCGATTTCCTCCCGGCATATTTTGAGATACGCAATCCGGTCAACATTGTCAATCGTTTTCAATTAAACTCAATTATCCACCTCAGTAGACAGAGATTGGGCCGTATCGCCATCGCGCAAAACCTCTAGATTGATCCAGGCCATACCGCTCCTAGCCTCTGCCTGTGCCATAGGAGGCATCCGTAAGCTTCACGGAAATAATTTCGGCGTCCAATTTTCCATCTGAGCTTCATTCACCGTAATCGTTCCGTGGCAAATTGGGTAACCTCATCGTTAAAGCTTGCGATCGTAAAAACATGAATGAGATGAATAAATGGTATTGCTCGCTAGACAGTATTGTGTCTCCATGCAACGAAACCTATTGGGATTTTCAGTAATTTCTTATTTGTATAGGAAAAGTCAATCGTATTTAGTTTTGAAATTGCAGTGACCTTTTTCTAGTTATTGTCAACATAGCCTCGATTCGTCAACATCCCATGAAACGCGTGAGTATTTTTATTGATTTTGTAGATTTCATACAATTCACCAGACGTTTACCGGGGAAATACGCTTAACTATCCTGAAATTTGTCTTTTAAAAGTAAATAACGACACAACTCGATTGCTCCCTTCTGGTATGTGAATTGTATTTCGTCCCTACTTAAGCCTCTTAGTCTAATGCATTCACGGCCCGTCGTGCAGAGAGGCGCGTCGAATAATAATTTCCCATATTTATCGTCTAAAGGTCTCCCCGATTACGTATTCCGTGCGTGAGATGATGGAGTCAATTAACTGCACAGCCATTTGCTACGCTTCGCGAATATGTTGTCCCGAACGCCATCCAGTGTCAAACGAAACCACCAGCATACATGCGTTGCCACCTGTGGAGGAAGAGGTGGAGACAAAAACATGGATGGAAAATCAATTCACCCACACAACGTTGTGTGGGGTGAACGCCATATGGATGTGTGGTTTTGGGGGAAAATGTTTGTCATTCATTGAGTAGATTTCGTACTTATACGGACACGGTTGAATATGAGCTTTAAATTTTGGAGAGTTTTTTAAATTGATGTTATATAAAAATGTACTTTAAACATAACACTTCCACAATCAAGTCATTGGATTAAATTTAAAAAAGTCTTTAGCATTCCTAAGTTGTTTCATTAGAGTTTGGATTAAATAGTTGACCTCCATGAAATCGAACACCATCATATAGTAATACAACTTTTTGTTTTCTTGAAATCCGACGAGAAAATGAAGTTCTTTATTACAAACAATTCTATTAGACAATTTTGTACCCGCAGCTTGTACGTAGCCCATTACAAATGTTGAGCCTGTTTATGGTAACACAATGTTTTTCAATATAAGCTTTTTTTATTCTTCTTTTTTGAGATGGTAAAATAAGAATCTTCATCTTAATTGATTTGCGAAAATACGTACCAGGTTTTGTAGAGACCGACGATTCGATGTTGGTGGATGAATCATTTTCTTTAGCAGAAATGACATTAATTGTTGAGTATACAATTACAATTACTTGAATGTTCTGCATATTTTGTCAAAATATGTTTGCGTCCAAACAATAGTCTAAGCATTTCGAAAAAATGTGCGCAGGTATCGGAATACATCACTTTTAGAACAAGGACCATCCCAAGGCAACTCACTTTCGGTGCTGATTGCAATTTCAACCTCGACACAAAATGTCAACAAACCACTCCAGTAACAACGTTTCGACAATTTGTCCTGCTGTCGTCTAAAGGCTTGCGATGGATATCACTCTCCTCTGAAGCCATACCTGAAGCTTTAGTTCGTATGTCCGGATGTAACCGAAACTCGCTTGATGTTGTATATCATCTCTTTGTTAGCTGAAACAAGATTTGCCTTCGATCTGGGCTCATTGAGTCCAAATGGAAACGGACCGGTTCGAACTTCGTTCAGACAGACTTGTGCAACATGTCGTTGATATTGCATGCTGCCAGCAAAATGGCCTCCACAAACCAGGTACCAACGCACCGGTACCGATGGTCTGGGTGAAGCCTTTTCGGTGTTTGGTGTATGATTTGAGCAGTACCATCGCGTTCTGGAGGCCGTTTTTCCCAAAAGAACATCCTAATTTGTCGAGCGAAGCCCATGTTGTCTTGTCCATGGTCTATGTTTTACTGTCCAGCTTCCTATGAAAGGTAATCCTGCAAACGGTATACCAATTGGGTAATTAGTACCAGGTGACTTCCTTGCAAACGTTGTGCCTTTGGAGGAATGCAATCAGTTGAACACGACTGGATTTCAGAAAGGATATTGAAGTTTGCTAATCGAGGGTGTTGAAACACCTGCTGTTTAGTTTCAGCTAAACCTTGAAAGCTTCTATTACAGTTCACTTTTCAATGTACAACTCGACATAAAGTAAATTAATTTACTCATGTACGCAAAAGAATACCAATTTAATTTACTGCTCACCATGTTTGCCTTCTCGCTGAACCAAATTCCGATTGAATCACATATAATTCCTGTCAACGCTGAAAAGTTTGTAATGAGCTACATATGTGAACACGCTGTCAAAAATCAAACGACGCTTTCAAGTTGTCGTGAATCGACTTTTGATGTTTAAGCGATTGATCGTATGAAATTGGAATCCTTTCGTTACACATTTGTGTGTTTTTGAGTGTGTGCATGCGTTTCTGTGTCGGATGTCGGTTATCGGCCCCCTGGTGAAACGCAATATCGTCCGATATCGTTTCACATTACTATCGTCGCTAGAGCCGGGCAACGATCGGAAAACTTTCCTCCACTGGGACGAACCAAACTTTTCCCGTCCCCGAGTCAAAAAGTGATGCGGAGTAAAGTTAGCTGAAATCCAGTTTATACCAAAAACAGGATAGAATGAGGGGCAAAAATTGGCTACTGATGTATTTTATTTCCTTTCATCTTTGTGTCCCACAGAGATATCGAATGACTCCGTCGAATAAACCACCATCGACGTGTCATCAATACGATTGATGTGGTGTTTTTGTGCAAGTCGTAAGCAGTTCGCAACACGTAACAAATCACAGATGGTGGATTGAGTCGCTATAGAAAATTTATGTGACCAAAATTGCGGTAACTTTTGATTGAATGTTAGAGATTTTACGTTTAATTTTGCCTACGTTTTTACTAGCCGGAGGTAAGAAGATCCTTCAAACTATCACCAATGTTGCCTGCTTTAAAAAATAAGGAGATTGTTGAAAAATGTGTGTCCCGTGTAGAATAAAACCTTTTTTATTGTCGGATACAAACCACCACAAAAAGGAATGTCTCCGCAATCCGGGAAGCTGGATTCTTCCTCCTTTGAGTAACGATCGTCTCATTTAATCTGAATTGCAAATGCTCAGCACAACAAGCGAGACAACGTTTCCTCAATCGCAAACGGAAGATATTTGCCTGGATGAGAATACGCCGTGATACTTCTTTGAAAGGTAATTAAAAAGGGATTAATCAGGCTACCGGGATTGACAACGGCCGGCTGCAAAAACGGGTTTGCCATGCGAAGCAAGAAAAACCCGGTCCCAAAACCCGTAACAACCAATGACTTCCAGATTAGCCGCATTAAGGCAAATGTTTCTGCTAATGTGCCGAGGAATCGTGTACCGGCCCAGGCTTTCTAAGGGCAACTCTTTCTTTTCTGCGAGTTTAGCTTCGTTCTTTTTCGTGAGCAAATTTAAAAAGATAATCGGGAAGAATCATTGTGCTACCTTGGTTATTTTCACGAGGCGATGCGGTATAAATTAGGAGAAACGGTTGATTGCGTTTTATTTAGGGTTGATAATAGATTTTTTACCTTTATTCATTTAGTGTCTTTTTTGGTTCATCAATTTGTTCTCGTCAATTGGGATTTGAGAAACTTAAGTGCAAATATAATAATGGCATGGATAATGGCAAAAAATTGTCACTGAAATGGTGAATGAAATTATTTAAAATTAAATGAAATTAAATTAAATCCTGCTTTTGTGTCTAAAGTTTTGGTTTTAAAAAGAACACTAAAAATTGATTTATTAACTGTGCGTTGTTTGTTTCTTTATTTCAACTGCAGGATTCTGAACGAAAAAATGAGGCAGTTTTGCTGGATTGTGAATGAAAAAAAAAAAAAAATTAACGTGGGTTGCAAATTTCTTTCAGAGCATAGACGTATGTAGAAGTTCCACAAATTAATTAACTGGTGAACTTTTTTTTATATGCTATTGACCCTCGGTTCAACAGAAATGAAAAGTTTTTGAGCGCCAGTGAAACACTTTCTGTATGAAATTATATTTATCTATTCCTCTTCTTTACAGAACATCTATTTAACGACGTAATTATTACATACATCATAACTCAAAGATGCCCTTTGCTATCAAATTTTATCAAACAATGGGGAAATCCTCCAAGCAAACTCCTCTCTCATATTCCTCTCTATGTCCCTTTTCATAACCTTCGGAAAAGGCCACCGTTCCTTCTTCCTACCCTTCGCACGTCTTTTCTTCAAAATGATCCACTTATCCGCGCTATGTCTTCCTTCAACACCTCGAGCCACCTGTTTGACTACAACATCTTCATCCTTTCCTTTAGTTCACGTCTAACCAAGACCCACATGTACTCGATCTCACTGTCCCTCACATTGCCTGTTAATTTTGTTTTAACATTAAACTCAAGGAACTTTGTACAGCCCACGTGACGAACATAGTAAAATATATATGAAATGAAATAAAATAAAATTAATAAACAACGACCATGTTCAAAAGAAGAACATAGCCGAAGGTACAGTCGTCCTGAAAAATGAATCGATTACTTGAAAGCTTACGAATGGAAGAAAAATTATGCCCATAATCCCTGTCAAGTCGTGAGAAAACCCTCACACCTGGCTCGAAGTATAAGCTTTTCCCACTGAAGTAAAGGAGAGAAACTAGCATCGTCCAATCACTGCCTTTTACTGAGCGCAAGGTGATGGAAAGTGCTGCAAAAGAATTGCATCTCGACCACCGGTGGTGGTCCAGCTGATCGATCTCCGGATCCGATTCCGATCGAAAGAAGATTGCTGTTAGCGGCTCTTTGCTGATAAGTTGCAGTCGATTTCGGTGCTGTAAAGCGGATTAGAATACGGTAATCGGGCAAGTCAATCGAACTGGTAGATGCATCGGATCATACCGACGCCCTCTAGCAGAAGCAAACCTTCCAGGAAAGGGAATTTTCCAGCAGGCTGGGAAAATACCCTTTTCCGGGAAGGGATGATTTGAAGCAGCGCACCGGAAGCGATGTGAATGCCAGAGTCAAATTGCTTTTTAAAACCGCACACGTTTTCGTCCAACCGAGCTTCCGAAAGGTGGTCGAGCGAGGCAAATAAATAAATAAATTAAATTTGACCACCTACTGAGTGGTGGTTGTGGAGCGGTAGGTGTTGGAGAATGATGAGGGAGTGGGTGGGGAGAGAGCCATTTCATTGTACAGAAGTGAATGAACTGGTGCGATGGCTATAAGGTGCACAACAAGTCGAGGTGAAATTGAATGCAAATCTGCAATCTGCGGTTGAGTTGGATTTATATTGTATGATACTACAACATCCTGGACGTTCAGGCATTAGAGTTTACAGTTTTCTCATAAATAAAAACACACAGACACACATGCACACAGATTTACTCAAAGAAGTGAACATCTTTTCGGTCTTTTTAAGTAGAAAACTTGAAATGGAATTCAACTGAGGGGAAATCACCAAGCTTTCACGTTTGTAGACAAATTTGGCTAATAGAAATTTCCTGAAACTCATGTGAGGAGAAGAAAACCATGTTCTTCTTGGTTGGCACTCATCGCTCAGTATCGAACTGATTGGCAGCCAGTTCCAGGAATGCTGATGAATACATCATCCTCGGTTGGCAATTTTCCACCTTGACAAGTGCGAGTGCCATCGACAAAACCCTAACGAATTCGAAACTAGACGTAATCCGCTGCTGGATGGGATGGGTTTGTTGTATCTGAAACGGACGAAACGACTGTTACGTGACAACTTTCCCGCAAACGCAAAATATTTCCCTCCCACCGAGGACGGAGGATAAGTGAAGCACGCGGTTTGTCACGTACGATGCGCTAGTTTTCGGTTTGGGACGGAATGTGGTTTTGGGTCGGTTCAAAAGAACAAAAATGATTCTTAAATAAAATAAACCAGTGATTTCTGCGGAACAAGAAGAAGTTGCACAAGAAAATGCCACCTCCAACAACCAGTCAGAATAGAGAAGACGTGTATATGTGTGAGAGTATGTTTTCGTCCTGCGTCGTCGTTTGGATGTAATGGATTGAAAAATGTGCTAAACCTGTTTTCCGAGCACCTCGTTCTCGGTGAACGAGGACATTATAAATAAATGGAATTTTCTTTTTCGGCATGTTTCCAATTGCAGCTGCATTTGCTGTGGGAAGGAAAACCTCAACTGTCTGATGTTTCGATTTCTTCGTGCTTGCTTTTTGGCAGAAGCAATTTGTTATAACCATCGTACACCTCGGTTTCTATTACATAAGATAGGAAAACTTATCTGTGTATAACTTTCACAAACATTGTTCCAGCATGTTTAGAGCATAAAGCTCTGACTCATGCTTTGTTTTCCTGACAAAGCTTTTCACTTCACCTGCATTACAAGCAACAGATTACCAATCCGAATCAAAACATGAAAGAAAAAGGTTTGTCGAAACCTTCCGATACAGACGTGATTGAAGGGTATGTGTAAACTTTTCCACATAATAATCATCATCGCCAGACCGGTTTGAGCCATCAAACGGTTCCAGCGATTCTTCTCTTCTTCCTTCTTCCGAATGTGTCAACCCATGGCGTACACCTTTTCACATTCGAGCCTCAAGGAAAACGACAGCTCCAGATTGCAAAAGGCTACCGTCTCCGGAAGTGGGTGACATTTTTGGGACACATTGCGGTTGGTGCAGTAGGAGTGACAAAAAAAGGAAATAAACTCCAGACCCAGGACGGCCATTCTTTTCGATTTGAAACCGGGGAGCGAACGTTCAACTTCCCCCAAAACCCATGTCATGAAAGTTTACCATGGTTTGCTAGGTAGAGTAAGCTTGCTGCAGTTGCTGTTGCTGATTGACTCACGGAAAGTTTGGCCTACCGCCACTAACCACCACAACTACCCCGCAATATTAACTCCCAAGCGGGTCCTCCGATCAGGTCCCGGCGGGAGGCTTTCAACCTTAGCTCAACCAACAGTTCTGGGAGCTCTAATTGGCAGAGTGGTCGAGGAAATTTCGACAGTCTCGCCCGGGGAAGGTGTTGGAGCTGGCGACACTGAAAAGTAATTACATAAACTCCGGTATCGCTCTGCCGGAAGATTGCCATGTGCAACGGCCACAAAGGTTGCTCGTCGGCCCGAGTAATGCCGCACAACTAATTAGATGGCTGTAAAGTGCGCATGTGTTTGTAGGTGGATGTTGGTGTGAAGGCTTGCAAGGCCGCAGCTTGGGAAGACTCGGAGTCGCTGGAGGAATTTACGTACGATGGGCGCACTGGGAGACTGTGAAAAGTGTGTGAAAATTCACATCGTGCGGAAATGGCTCATTGTTTTTGACAACCCATTGGGTTTCCTAGCAGCAATCAACACATTCATTCATAGAAGGATCTTCAAGCAGGCAGGACCGACAGTGTTGGGCAACATTTTCGCACCAAGAGTATTTTAAGGGACTCTAACTATTTTAAATTATGTTTTCATCGATGTAGTTTTGCACAGTTTTTGAAATGTTCATGGATAAGCCAAAAACATTCTTGAATGAAAAAAGGGATTTTATTAAAACAGGTATTTTAGTACTAGCTAATGCTTGTTGTTGAGATGATGGTAAATTTTTAGTCATTACGATTTGTTTAGCAAATAAGCCCTTGAATGTTAAACGAATATTGAAACATGGATATTGGAGGAGGTATTGAGGACAGAATATTATCATTTTTAAATTTATTTTTCAAACAAAGCCATATGCGTTAGCCATACAATTATAGTACAGTTCAGTGTTCCATCTCCTGGGCACAATATTGTCAACGATGCAAACCGTTTGTTGCATGCTGTAAACTTCGCGTGGTGACTTTTCCACAAGCATTGTCGTAATGTCAGCCGTGTTTTACAGGGTTTGACAGGCCAACATACAACTGGGGCAACGTTCCTTCTAAATCGCACCTTCTTTCAAAACAATAACAAAATTGAAGTTCTAACGTCAACTGGGTTATCGATCAGCATCACGCTGTAACTTGACACGGAGGGCGTAACCGATCAGTGTCAAAAAGGAACTTGTCAATGAAATGAGCGTTCTAGACACGGCAGAAAATCATCACGCTTCTGATGTTTCATATTGTTGTACTTTTTTCATTGGAGTTTACCGCTATATATATTTTAAAAATCGCGCGCTTTTTTGTACGTCTGGTTTCACATACCTGGTGAATTACAAAGTGTAGCAAAAGTGTCTTGTGAAGATTCAAGTGAGAAATTACATTGTGTATTGAACAATGGAGGGTGAGAACGAATTCAACGAGTTCCTTGAGATATAAAATTCACCAGGTATGTGAAACCAGACGTACAAAAAAGCGCGCGATTTTTAAAATATTTACAGCGGTAAACTCCAATGAAAAAAGTAAAACAATATGAAACATCAGAAGCGTGATGATTTTCTGCCGTGTCTAGAACGCTCATTTCATTGACAAGTTCCTTTTTGACACTGATCGGTTACGCCCTCCGTGTCAAGTTACAGCGTGATGCTGATCGATAACCCAGTTGACGTTAGAACTTCAATTTTGTTATTGTTTTGAAAGAAGGTGCGATTTAGAAGGAATGTTGCCCCAGTTGTATGTTGGCCTGTCAAACCCTGTATTGCACCTTAACATAAAATAATCCTTTCACACCTCGTGCAGTTTTATGGCATTAGCTTAAGCGTGCTGATATGTTTGTGTGCGAGCATGCAAATGAAAATAGTAGTTTGTTTTAACAGCCTACTTTCCCTCTCGCACTCTCACCCTGTTGGTGGGGTGGAAAATCAAACAATGTTATTGTTTTAGCTCGGCGGTAAATGAGCCACCCAGCGTTCGATCCGCACTAAACCAGAGCTAATCTTCATCTCCCTCCGATTCTACTGTGCCGTCCGGTTCCGGTTCGTGGCAAAGGTTTTATGTGTTGGTCAATATCTCCACGTTGGTTAGCGGTTGATTAATGTTAGCTCAACGGGCGCACTTTTCCCTCCTGGTACGCAAAACGCAATCGGTCGAGCGTGCAACCGGTTTGTAATTGGAGAAATTTCAATTAATATTTCTCCACAACAGCATCAAGGGTGTACACATACACACAGACCGATGTATCGCACACGTATGTCCGTGGGTTGAAATCGTGCCGGGGAAAGCATATCGCTAGCTTCGCGCTAGGACTAGTGTGTTGATAGGAAGGGACGCAAATAGCGTTGCCGTCTAATACGGCTTGTCGCTCTGAATTAAAAGATAACAAACGAGGTATATTAATTTATGAAATGCCTACACGGAATAAATCATATGCGGGTGCAGCGTTTCCTTCCACCAATAAGAGGTGGTTCTTTTTCCAGTGCTATTTTCACCGGATGTGGTTGACACAGGCAGGAACGGATGAGCTTGCTGCCATTGGAGTGTTCACGAAAGTCTGTGTGTGTATGCGTTTTGTATGGCTCGGTGGATGTCAATGAGCTTGGCACGAGCTGTGATAAATGAACGACGGAAATCCTGAATATAACAATGTTTGCAAACGTCACAGTAATTCGTTTCGTCTATTCTGGAGCAACATCATGTGGGAGTGATTGTGGTCATTGTTTGTTGTTTCAGTGAAATTCTTTTTACATCATTTAAAAAAGCAATTTAATGAGAAGGCATCAAACATTTGAATGGTTAACTGAATTCCTTATTCAAGCATTTAATTTTATTATTATATCTTACAAACACTTAAACAATTTAATAACTCAATATTGAGTAAGGCATAAAACAAAGATCGAGCCTTAGATATAATTTTTGTCTCGTCTTTATCGTCACAACAATTGATAAATATGTTGCACATAGTTTAAAATCAAAATTAAAAAAAAAACTTCGAAATCATCGCTATTTTATACATTCTTTACACCATGCAACAGGCGACGATCGTCAGTTTTGTACTAGTGCCACATACGATTAAAAAATTTCTCCAATATGCCGAAAAACATTTGTTTTTAATTTAGCGCCTACATAAAATCGAGAGAAAAATTAATTTACTTAGCACAATGTTTATCAAGAAAACCTATGTAAACTATATAAATAAAAAAATAATTTCGTGTCGAATTTTCAGTAAATTTGTGTCATCAGTCTTAGGCATTTATTTTTATCTCACTCATCTACAAAATTGTTTAAAAAAACTAATCAAATGTAAAATTTACATTCGTTCATATTTTGTTTTGGAATACCAATTCCAAACCATTTTTGTAAGTAAAACATTAATATCGTCGCGCTACTTTCAAGCTACATGTTGCTCTTTGTGAAGGAAATGTATGGTAACTAAAGAGATTTCCTCGTTTATTAAGTGTTAGTAAGGGGTTTCAGTATCTAAAATGAATGTCAATTTTTACTATTGGGACTTAATTTTTCCATTGCTAGAGGATGTCTATGACATAAATCAAATGTATTAAACGAAGTGAAATATATGAACTTTCACTTCGGGCTTGATCGCCGCATGAAATAGAACCAGGCTGTAAAAAATTGAACTGGACGCCAGAGCTTATGCTTTTCACAAATAAAACATGAAGCTGCACTCGTAACGTATTAACTAGAGATTCATAAATTACATTCCATCCCCTCATCAGATAACCCCCAGGCCGAGCCCAACTCTGGACCGTTTTTAAACAATTCATTTTCCAAATCACAACTACTCAGTGATCAGGCCCACGTTGACTCTCTTCAAACTGCACACGCAACCTGGCCCCCGTTGGTTGCTTGACCGGGAAAATCAGTCACTCGAGTTGATGGTGTACATGCCATTTTTCGTGCGTTATAATTTTCATGCAGTGTTTCCTTCTTCCGCTGTTCGGTGCTGCCCTTTTTTCGAGACAGCAAGGAAAAAAGGTCCATCAGGGGCTCCCGGTTGAAACGCAGTTACTCCACAATCGGTTGGATATTGTTTTCCGAGAAAACATGCATCGTGCCATGTCCATTCCCGTCGCCTTTTACTTGGTACCCGTTCTCGTGCTGCTGTATGTGTCGATGTGAAAATTCTGCTCGCTGCCAGCTTCAACGGGTTCGGTCCTCTTCAACCTCCGGTTCTGCCTCTTGCATTCTACATCCAGACCGGAATGTTTTGATACATCGTGATGCAACTAAATCATTCGGAAAAGAGTAACTGCACGCTTTCGTTTCGAGACTCGGCTCGTTAAAACCCAACGGTCAGTCACAAGGTCGTGTGCCATGTTGGGAGTCGTCGACTGTCGGCTGCGTTCCAGTGGTTCCGAACCTCTCTGCTCCGTTACCCATTCCCTCCCAACCTCATCCTTCCAAAGGGGCTGAAGACAGAATCAAACAAAAATTTCACAGCTTTCGGGCCGCAAACGAGACGTGGATGGCGGTTATATTTTGCCAAATGTTCAGTGTACATTCCACCTTCCCCAGTGTCCCCACGATCGTCCGACTCCATGAGTGAGTGTTAGTTCGGTGTTGGTGATGCCGTATGAGCAGTCGAATGTGTTACCCGGTTGTTCATATGCATTTCGGAGCGTACTGCCTCTTTTATGTTATGGTTTCGAGCGCACCATCCAGCACCCAATGTTGCGTCCCAAACGCCCTTCCTCACTCTTCCCTTTGTCTCCCAACGGTCGTTACATACATTGGCACACATCACAGCTGCCAAAGTCGCATCGTCCACGAGCAAAGCAAAAAGGAACGGGAATCGGACCTGATCCCGTGCTATCATCATCCCGGGGTTATCTCTCCTCCCTCTTTTCACATGACGTTCATTTTTAGTATACCTCAAACAGCACGACCACTGGAGCGCATATAAACATGCATACACAATTTTGTCGGCCACCAACTTATGCCGAGCAACTGGGCTGGGAAAAGTCAACTGCACCGGGAGAAGGAAGAAAACGGGTAAAACAGGACCGAGAGAGTGCACTGTCCATACCGTGTGGAAAATTGGGCCATGTGGAAAAGGCTGGCCCACTCCAGATGGCGCACGGGCCGTTCGAGACCTTCCTCGAGTTCCCACATCGTACCTAATCAAACGACCAATCTGGCTTCTGAGGCCAATGGACTGTAATTAATGGTGGATAAAGCACTCCACTCTGCCACCGCTCGCGAGCTCGCACACAACTCGGCCTTCTACGAACGAAGCGAATTCGTTAGTTTTCCCGAGCTGCTAGAGTTGAAATGGCAGTAATGAGAAGATTCAACAAAGAATTCACAAAACCCGACGACCCGGTTCCGGACCGTTACGCTGGTCGTCCTCATTTGCATAAAATTGTATGTCAGGGCGAGCTTCCGAGGGAGGATGGTATGTTTTAGTATGTTGTGCAATGTTTGGTGACTCCGATGGGTTAAATAAGTAATCCTGGATTCAAAACCAATTTTCGATTTAAGTTGCACATGGAACTAGTTGAACGAGCGGGGTCTAAATTTATATTTGAGATTATTCATTCAAATTTAGCATGGGATCGTGGAAACCAGGAACAAAAATGCAAACAATCGGGTATTACAGAAAAAAAAGTCTCAGTAATGACTAAAGTTGGTAAAAGATGTGTTACGCAATCTTTGAAATCCAACAAGCATTTATCGGAATTGCTTTTATGCGCAAATTAAAAGCAATCCGCATCTATTAAATTTTCTTTCCACGTTTTACAGGCAGGAGCAAAAGTTAATGAACTAGCGTTTGTTAGTTTCACAAGCGCAGCAAATAAAAGAAGATGGTTTTAAATTTTTGTCTTTTGTTTTTGATATCTTTTATTGATCTTTTTTCAAGCGTTCCTTTTTTTTAGCTTTGGTTTTGCCAAGCAATTTCCATTCCAAGTGTTTTCCGTAAGACAACGTTTCGCAAAGTAAGTGGCTTCATGATGCCGGAATCATGGCTGCGGTCCGTCTGATCTGCAGGGCTACCGTGTTCTTGGCTGGGCACAATACTTCAGGAAACTCGGGATGACGGTAAGGTTCAACGGGTTTTCAGTTTGCACGATACTAGGAAATTGAGAAAAAATCCCTAATGAATAACAGTTAGCGCTCGCTGGCTTCAGAATCAAGGATGAAAGGAAACTTCCCGGTGAAGTTAAACTGTGTGATTTTCGCGAGATAGATTGCACCAAACAGTTCACAGTCCAGCTAGTGTGCCGTTTCATTTCAGCACGAGCCACCTTTGAAACTTCGTAATCTTGTTAGAATGAACGATATGGAAAACAAGAAATTATGGCTCGGTGCATTTGGTGTTTCGAGCCATTGTAGGCCTCGCGGCGAAACCAATCGAACATAGCGGGCTAGTCATCGAAACGATTGACTCTATCCAACTTTGCACATGAGCTGCAACCTGAATTCTACGTAGATTAAAAATAGGTAATCCTAGAGTATGACACTGAAGAGAAAACTAGTAGAACATTGACTGGGTTCAATATGTTATTTCCGGCATAAAAACAACTCTTCCATCAGGATTGAAGCTGGAAAATACCTAAAGGATATTACAGATTGTTCTACGAACAGCGATGGTTCGCACAAGATTGGCACATCATGTTCTGCAAAAACATCAAATAAACCTATCTTGATAAGGCGAAATGTGGGTTCATGCTCGTAATGGTGTGTTGATATCTGTTAACATCTCACATGGAAGCTACAGTTGAGTGAATCGTGGTTTTCGTGATGGTTTTATAATCCCCAAATTCACACGGACTGCACGCTGAGTGGCTCCGGTCCGAGTTTGGTGAAAAGGAATTAAAAAGGATGATCTCAGATTGCAAATTGGGTCTATCTGAGTGCAGCAAAGGGTGAAAAGGAGGGAGTAAAAACAGGACCGAGCAAGGTTATTCGGATGAAAACATCTCTGTAAATATACAAACAACAAATAGAAAAATATATTAAGGTTTGCCTATGAATAATGGCTGGGTGAAGGAAAGAAAAAAAATAGTAACGAAGATTAACCCCTTTCATTTTTCGAAGCATTGCGTGTAGAATATATGTATACTGAAGGTGCTATTAGAAGGATCCAATACGCCCGGGATGATGATTTAAAACATTCTGAATAGTTCACGCGTGAACAAAACCGCTTTTGGACAACTTAAGAAAAGGGACGAAAAGCGAAAACTTCTCTACCACGATGGACAGATCACGTCAAGATTTAAAAAAATCCGAAGCCTTATTTTTATCATTCACCGTATTTTTCGTCTTCCAAATCTCGGACGAATCTTTGTCAGTGGATTCCTTTATCATGTTCTGTAAGCTTCTTTTTTTCTGTCAGCGAGTTTCTTGTTCGCTTCGCCACGATGACGACGCATATAATGGGAATGTACATTTTCTTCTCACTCCGCACCGTATCTTAAACCTCCTTCAACTGTTTTTTTCTGTAGGGCGTTAGCTAGGACGTGTTGGTAATCTGTCCACCAGAAAACTCATCTATGGGAGCAGATTTGAAATGTTTTGAAAGGCAACCAGGCGCGTACGCTTCGTCGCCGTCCAGATTCGGACGAAAAACAACACAAAAAGGGACCAGTCGTCCCTTGAGCCTCGGGGATAACACATCGACCAGGCGAATCCCTTCGTTTATCGGAAGCATAAATCTAAACAACGATTCTAGCTTGGCGCTGTTTTCATACCACGCTGGATTCGAAGGGGGTTTGCAAAAACTGTTCTCACGAAACCCAAAAAAAAGAGATATAAGTCGTGCATGCACACACACCCACACCCGCATGCACACACAAAAGGTCATAAAAGTAGAAAGAGGAAGGAAAGAAACAAGCAACGAGAAGTAAATTCAGCGGAATGTTAGTCTGCAAGCCATTGGGTAAAATCAAGCTGAATGCAAATGATTGCAAATAATGCCATCAAAAAGGCGTAAACCAAGGTTGAGTCGCGATAAAATGGAGCTTTACCGCACAAACTAATCCCTTCATCTCGGCACTTTATCGGGAACGGGTTTGTTAGAGTGCATTCGGTTTGACAGATTGTTGGCATTTGCCTTATTGTTGTTTCACAATGTGTCAGATAAGTATGATCTGCTTTGTTAGTGGATAAAACCACGGAAGCACATGCATGGAATTTCGCACTAGACTGAGAAGTATGTTGCCAGAGTGAATATCAATCGGAGCACAAAATAATCCGCTTTTGAAGTGTGCAACGACAAATCAGCAAACAGTAGTAGTACCAGTAGTTTCAGAGCGGCTTTTATTGCCATCGTAGGCTCAGCCAAGCAGTGCCGTTGTTTGTACTCATCAATTAAACATCAAAGTGCTAGTCAGTCGTTTGTTAAATAAAACGTTCAGTTCTGTAATTATTATTGTTCAGCGGAGTATCATTGAGGTGGTAATTAAATCGAATGAAATTAATTATTGAAGCCTATGTTGTATCTAACACTGAAATAGTGCGTAGTTAAAGATCAAATGGAATCATCTTCCTCGTCTTATGCAATAACTCCTCGGCGAAGCATATCAATGTTCCTACGAGCACTACTAGGAAATCCCATGTTTGGGATAGTGCTGTCGAAAGTTTTAATGGAATCATGTTAACCGAGAAGAAGGTTTCGTACCGCTCGCAGGCAACCATGGCGAAAGTTTCGTTCCCTTTTACGGATGACGGATGATATTATCATCCTTATTAGCCGCCGTTGGTGGCGCAACGGATGCGAAAATGGTGCAAAACTTTTCCTCCTATAATATAATGTTGATAAAGGTGTGTCACAATTGTAGAAACATTGTACGACGCTGCACGCATGTTAACTCTTCTGACGTGGGATTGGAAAAAGGGGTTTCTTCCAGCTACGGAAGGCAAAGAGTTCCCGGGCAGAAGATTTGATACAAAATGGGAGGGATGGGTAAGTAATTTGAAAGTTCGAAGATTCCCAGAACTTAACATTGAGCTGTTCAATTTGCATTTGCCTGCTTTGGATATGTGACTGCATCTTTATGCATTCGAATGGAGGCAATTGTCAATGGAGGCGCCTGGTGTTTTACTTTATGGCGTGCCGTTAAACTAGAAACTCCACCTTGGGTGACCTCGGGTGTAACACTTCCATCAGCAAATTATCACCATGGCAGTCAATGATAATTGCCTGTTCATATAACCAACACAAAACAATGCAACGCCCTTTGCGAATAAAGGAACAATTAAATAATATCAACGGTGGAAACCGGTTCGTCACGAAATGTCCGTTTAAAGCGGAAGCGGTTATGATTTGATAGAATAATCAGTTGATTTCCATTTCGAAAATTATTCCCTGCTTAGTGTGGCGGCTGGCGTTCGTGTGTGGACGTAAAATGTAATTTGATTTGATTATTACCGCTCGTCAAACGGGCACTTTGTTTGTGCGCTTGAACCCAGTTGCCGGCCGTTACCTGGACTTCATTTCCGAGACCCCTTCTCTACCCTGGAGAACTACTACCGGCTTTTTGCATTCGTATGCCGCCCATGCACCGATGCCAAGCGAATTGACGAGAGTTGAAACGCAGAACTTACCGAACGATACGCCCATTCAGCTTAATGCAGTATTCATGAGCATGAAATGCATTTAGTAGTAGCAGCAATTGACGCAAATTACTTCATCGAAAACAATAGTATTCGGAGGTGTCACTCTTGGTTGGTGGGGTGGGGTTACTCGCTGGAGTTGGCCGGCATCCGGTTTCCGGGGAGACGCGCGGTCGTTTTGTGATTGTTCTGCTGGAACCGAGTCAGCCGGAAGTCAGCAGTCGCCGGTCGGGAGTGTCGGAAACGGTTGCAAATCATTCATTTTCGCATAGATCTATGTTTGCGAGTATGTGTGTATGTGGGAGCCCTACACGGCTTGGATGTAAATTTAACGTAGCCTTAAAATTTTAATTTAATTTATAACGTGTGCCCTTTTGCAAATTGTCCTTAATTCTATAAAGCACCATTTATCTTTGCAAGGTTTCAGCTATCTCGGATAAGGCACAAGAATATATGAATTATATTTGACAGGATCAAATTTCACATACATATTACATCTATATACTATACTAGTTCAAAACAAAAGTTAACGACATTTCAGATGATACTACTGAGGTGAGATACGAATAACAATTCGGACAATTTGACGCTATTAATTATGAATGAAATAATTAAAGTATATTTGATTGTTGTAATTTACAAAAAATGCAATAACATCGCATTATTGATTACAATCTAATTGTTTAACATATTTCTACATTCCACCAAAGCCTTCACTAAAAATCCTTGAAAGAAATGTACAAAGATATGTGAATCTAATTAGTATCCTTCATACATTTTTATTCATTGTTTTACTCATAATCAAGTACTTCGGCGAAGGGTTGATCGAAAGCTGGATGAAAACAGAAGAGTACTGTCCTCTTAATTACTCAGAAATAAAGGCGTAAACATTTAATTAGATTAAAGGTTCCGCTGTTTCAATGTGAAAGTATGTGCCTCGTGCACGAATAGGGTAGGGATGGTACTAACACAAGGGTCAGGTGCTCCATGCACGGAACCGATTCCACCTGAGCGCTGTGGCTACACTTTTACTTCCGGTTCAGTGAAGAACGGAAAAGAGTTCAAGCAAGTGCTCGGTACTTAGGAGATTAATGAGGACAAATTACTTTGAAGTGCACCGATACGTGCAGGGTTAGAAAAGGGATCGGTATCGGTTCACGGATGAACGCAGTTTGCGGACGTAATACCAACGAACTCGACATGCGCAGAGTCTCTTGTGAATAATCGAGTTTGTGGTGAAATATGAAAATAAAAACCGAAAGTCCTCATACCGGAAGCCTAAAACACATAATGAGCTGCAAGCGATAAGCACATAAACGCAGACAACACATCCTAACGGAAATGTATAAAAATAATGTTACCAGAAAGTGACAGCATCGTCATCGTCATCGGGTAGATTCGGTTTCACATGAGCCTATTTTAATTTTTTGATTGTCATTTAATAAAATTACAAACTTATCACCAGACATAATTATTCGGAGGGATGCGTGACTTTTCAGCCAATTTTAGCGCTGTTTGCGAATATTGAAGGCCGTATCCTTATCCCCATACTGCGTGTTTGGCTGTCTCTTGCTCGGAAGTCCTATTCCTGGTGCCATGCAGCCATAATCGAAGGCGGAAAGGAAAGTGATTATCAGGACCAATTAACGAAGCGTGGAAGTCACAGTAATTAAAAACTTTGCTCAGCACAACTTTTTAAAGTATGGATTTTTCTCACCATTGTTTTTTGTGCTGCCAAATTGGTGGCGCACACGGTGTGAAGTGAAACAAAGTTGTCAACATCTGGGTAGCGAGTGAGTTGTTTGAAGGATATTTAAACACCGACGTTGTGTTTGTGTAAACCATAATTTACGGTTATATTGTATCATTTTGTATTAAACATCCCAAAGCGAAGGTTCACCGGCGGATTTGTAAGCTATGAACATAATTGTATCATAAGTTCAACTTACTTACCTTCTTCATAACGAAAATTAAATAATATATTTGAAAAGAATATTGTTCACACATATGAAATATTTTCTTAAATTGATCAACTGCTCGTTAAAGTGACAAACTCAACAGTCACAGTCCCGTTTACTTTATTTTGGTTCAATCAACACAATTGAAATGAGAAAAGGAGCGCGAAAGATGGCAAAAACCCACATAGAAAAAGGCATAGCCTAGCCAATCTTTCAAATACAACGGACACTTTCACCCAAGCTGTCACTGTGCAGGGCTCGAATAAATAGAAAACAGAATAGAAGAAAAAAAGTCAAACTATTCCATTCCTAGCATTCCCCGGTGCTGGAACGAGACAAACCACGGCCGTTATTCGAACCACATCAATGTTAGTGAAAGATGCCTCGTTCGACGGTACATGGCCGTTCCAATGAATGCCTTACACATCAGACGGCAGCATTTCCATCCATTTGCGTTTCGTTATAGCCTAAGGACAGTTCGGTACACATGTTTCGTCTGTGATGTACCCTGGAGTTCGCTATTAGTTAGAGGAACATAAAAAAAATCTACCATAACATGAGTTGTTTGCTTTGAAGTGTTGACCGTGTTGATCAGTCAAAAAGAACAAATGCATATGATTGAAACATAAGTCGACCAACAACATTGACAAAAATTTACAACCACTGTCGATGGATTCATTGATTCGTCCAACTAAAATCTTTTCCGTGTCGGAAAGCAAATGCATTGCAAAAACCTTTGACCTCCGAGCATTCGAGACATTTCATAGTCATTCCGGGGCAAAGTCATGTCGCGTGAAGCCGGAAAACTGCAATGTCGAAAGCACTTATCTGCAATAAACGGCTGAATTGTGCCAGGCAATGGCAAAGTGTTGCTTGTTGCTCGAATTGCGAGCAAAGCGAAGCTTTCTTGCATCTTTTGAAGTGGTCGTTTGTTTGGCTCCACTTTGTTATCCTGTGTACGGGTTCGGGCATTCTACATTCATTCATTTCTTTGAACGTGGCAAGTTTTCTGGTTTTTCTTTGGTTATCCGTCTCTTCCGGTTCCTTTCTTCTGTGTTTTGTGTTGCTTCTTTTGTGTCGGTGTGGGCTTCGCTTTGCGGGAATCGTTCGTGCGCAAAATGGCTTCAGACAATGGTAGAACCTCTCCTTAGCCTAACGCTCTCCGATGTGTGCAATTGTTGTGTAAATCATATTGTAGCACATTGGGCCTGTCGTTTTGTGTGTTTGTGCGTATATATATGTATGATATATCATGGGACGGATGTTTTACTGCAGAATGTTCCGGTAATTGAATACTGATAATTTAATGACTCGTATACGTGCTAAGAACTTTTCAGGGATTTTTTTTAACGAATTAGCATCCAGGAAAATATTTACAAAAATATCTACGTTAACAAAAAGAAAATTACAAGAACTTGATTTCACTGCATGTTTGCACGACCACATGCAGGTATGCAGACATTCTGGATCGTACACATTTTAATTTATTCTCAAAGTATTATGGTTTTCTGAGAAATTTGACTGAGGAATGTTTTATGAGGAATTGATACACCTATGCAGCGTATTTCACAGTTCCTACCAAATGGATTTATTTAAATTTCAATCGCTGATAAACGAATTGTTAGCTGTATTCATGTAAAAGGCAAAGATGAAGGTATTTTTAAATTTTTTAAGGTCAGTTTTGGTTTCTACAAGAACAATAGCAATAGCAATGATTATCGTTAGCTTTTGTATGGATGTGCATTGTTGTTCGTTACACCTTTTGCAGCACTGAACAACAATTTCTCTTTAATATAAGATTATTGGAATAGGACGAAATTATGGAGAAAAGAAATGCTCTTGACAGAAATGTTACACCAAAATATGGCATTTCACTTTGTAAGCTTCTCACTACAAGTACTTGCGCGATGCTCTCACAAGAAATGTCTGTGTTTAGGGATACATAGATAGCTGGTTTCCTGGCTTTTTGTTGGTTAGGTTAACGTCCATTGTGGTATTATTTGCTACATCTGGTACTTTGTCACCTTTTTTAACCTCGATTCCACCCCATGTTCAGTACGTGGTCAGTAAGGTTTAATTGTAGCTCTACACCTCGACCACACAATAAAAATGACAGTACAACAACCTCCAGCAACTACAAGGGCTTTTTGTTGACAGATCAAAGGCGGACCTGGGCACATATTGTGTCAAAGATTGCCACAAAACTCTGACAACGAAGGAAGGGGGAGTGCGAACGGTAATCGATAATATCGCTGCTGGAAGTAATCATACGAGAAACATAAGTCTACTGACCAATCTTTCGGAAGAACCTTTTGGTGTCCGAGGTTGAACTAAAGGTTCCGTTAGTGACCTTTCGGTTTCATGGGTAGACAAATATATTGGTTTTGTTTGGCCAACAAGTTGAACAGTGGCGTATCGATTTTCCGTATACCGACATATTGTGATAGCAAGAAAAAAGTTCATTTAATTCAGTATTTCAACTATGAATATTATCGTATGTCTTCATGGCAGATTGTTTGAGTTGATTCGAAATGATTTTTTGGTCTTAAAAATGAAACAACGAAATAACGAATTATTTCGTATAGTTTCTGGTTACACAGATGAAACACGACCCGACATATATATTCATATCAGTTAAATATTATTTTACACAGTTAAAAGTACATCATGAAAGAGTAAATGAACAAGAAAATCAAGAACAAGAAATCCCACTCAAAAAGTCTATTGTTTAATGAATACGGAAAGCACTTAGAACAAGCACTATTCTAAACAAACAATTTTGAACACTCTTGGGAAAATATTTTGTTTTGCGTCTCGCTGGGACGGACTTCCGAAATTCATTTCCTGCACATACTCCTAAGAAATTGCCCTGCATTCCGTAAATAGTGCCCTGGTGGAGCTTAATTATGAACAGCGCGAGCATTTTCGGTCGAGAGCAACTTCGTGGGCGCAATGTTCAGAAGTAATAGCACCACGAATAATACGAATTGCATTTTCAGTTCGTGCAATCCGTGTTCTGCTCCCCGCCAGTGGAACAGGCAGCAGCGGGAAACAGTAGTAGCTATTAAGCGGTGTTGCTGGTGGTGATGACTACGAAGCTGTTTCGCGGCGAAATTCCACTCGTAAGTGAAATTCCTTGCTGGTCGGATTTTATTCGTCTTCCGAGGAGTTGAAATATGGAACGCCAGTTCAGCAACTTTCGTTGAGTTTCAGCGTAGTCGGAATATTCATACAGCTATTCGGCCTTATTTGACGTGTCGCACGGTAATAGTAATCCTGTTTGACAGGAGCCGAGTAACGTCGTCCACGGCTGGCCGGATGCAGACGTTTGATAGAAAACCCGTCAAGCAAAGGGACATGCCGTCCGTGGATAAGAGAAACAAATGTTGTTCGGTTTGGTGAATCTCATTTGGGACAAGTATTATTCGCCAACGAAGAAAAAATCCGATCACACGTCACCAGCATTATCACTTTGGGCTTTCCAGGTCCACCGTGACCGTCGATGCTGTTGCTTTCGTTCCTTCTGGTGCGTCTGTTCTACGCGACAGATAAAGGACATCTTTTCACTTCTTTATGGCTGTACACATGCACGGTTCGCATCGTGTAACGGATCGGTGTTTATGCTAATGGTGGGAAATACTTCGGATCACGCTGTCTATGCACAATGTTTGCCGCACTTTTCGGGTAAGATGACACCGAATCCAATAAGGAACTGTCAAGATTTGAGATATTTATATCCCTGGCATTGCAGAGAGTTCCGAGCCGGTGCAACTGTTGCTGGTGAAAAGAGTGGATCTGGATTTAACCTGCTCAATGTGTTGGAGAAGAATAAACAAGGGTTTTTTTACCTCCGCATTCATTTTCAAACAGAATCTTTTGTCGAACGTTGTTGATTTTTTTAATTTGGACAAAATTAATAATTTTCAAAACTGATAATAAATCAAAAAATCTTGTGAAAGAAATGTGTGGCTATTTATTTGAATAAAAAGTAAAGGGGTACTGTTTAGTTAATTATTAAATCAATTTTTATTTCTAATTTACGATGCTCGTCTGATACAAAATTGAATCAATGTCACTTGTTAGCTAGAAGAAGCGTTTTCACACAAAGAACGACAAAGCTGCTTGGTTGCATAGGAACATGCATGAACTTATATGTGCGTCTACATACATTCCTTTCGAGTGAAATTATGCATGCCACACACGTCGTTCGTCTGATGTGAAACGTTGATATCGTGCCAAGAACGAGGACTCGCTTTCCGGCTTCATAGGCTCATTGTTGGCAACAATTAAACAACAAAAGCTTTTATTTACTCCCGTGTACGTGCCAGGGTTTGGAAGGAATTTTCCATGGGGAGCACTGGAGACCCCAGATCGACAGATATTTCCGTCGGTGCCTAGCAAAGCAATAGTGTTTGTGTAAAGGGTTCAACAAAAAGACAGCACCATCCGTTTGGCCGGTTGTTCGGTGTACCAAGCAGGTAACTTGAAGTTGTTTCACAATACCGATAACCTAGGCGAAAGAAGTGAAACCACTGGCTAGTAGAAGGCAATTCCAGTATGCATGCTATGGAAATCGTTCACTCCCTGGTGAAACAGTTGCTACCAGAACTCCCTCGGAACAAATATCGAACGTTACCGGAACATTGGGAAGCTTATTTAAATTATTCATGCACTTGCGCTCCTTAAAGTGGTACTGAAAAGATTTGGCCAATGAAAATAAATTGCTTTCTGTGTTGAATGGCGCAATCGTACTGTAGGAAAATTTGCTGCACTATGGATCACCGTTTGCTGAGTACCGTTTTGCCCATGCAGAAGTACTTGTTGCTGTTTATCGTTCCTCCAGGGAGTAGCTGGAGTTCATTTCAGGCCAGTTAAAGATATTGAACATTACAATTTTCTCTTGCCTTTTGACTTAGTTAAAATATAAATACAAAAAATGCTAAACGCTTGTAAAGCTTCAATGAAAACTTCAATTTAACTTAAGATTAAGATTGCTGCATTGACTTAAAAAACAAACTTTAATACGAGATGTAGTATGGGATCGTTATAAAGGGCAGTATAAAAATTCCTTGAATTCGTAAGAATCGGCCACAATGGAAAGCTGTTGGTCAGCTACAAATAGGGTGCATTATATTATTTCACTTAATATCATAAATGAATAAATCAGGTTTTACACAGACGGTTCTCTCATGAAGGCACGAGTTTTGGAGTGTTTAACCACATCTCCGAGATCTATCATAAACTGCGCCAGCCATGCTCTGTTGACATAGCAGAACTGGTAGCAATCTATCAGGCACTGATAACCATCAGGCGGAGATCACCTGTCACGTATTACATCTTCACAGACAGTCTGAGTACTGTGGAAGCGCTTAGCTCAAGTAAATTTCTTAAGAGCAAAGACCATATTATACATAACATTCACGACGTCTTGTGCTCAATCTTTTTATATATCTAAATATGGGTTTCAGTTCACAGCGGCATTGAGGGCAACGAAATGGCCGATATTCTGGCCTCGAGGCCTGGTTCAAAGGTTTTGGAGTGGGTCGTGCCCCACCACTAGACCCAAAAGAACAACAGCACAACTCGCCAATCCCACAGTCACACATCGCCAACAAAAGCCAAGCTATCTCGCGATGAGGTTACAGCAATGCAATGGTTAGCTTGGAGGAAATGCCACGCTGTTATTAGTTTTTAAGCATTAGGTTAAGGAAAACGTTTTTTATTGGCACATCAAGTATACTACAATGGCCGTTCAAACGTATAAAAAATGTTGGATAGTCGATAAAACCATGTGTTTTAAACCACCGGTGTTTCACTTTCAGCCAGTGAATTCTGATTTTTAAATTTTAACTTTCACTGCTTTAAATCATCCCTCATACTCGTTTCTTCGCGCCCCCTAAGTATAATGTTTGTTCTTGTGATAAATACTGAAACATTTCCCCAGAAGCTTCCCCGGTGGGGAGGTTGTTGTGTGAATTTTATTTCTCCCATAAAAGGTACACATTCAAGCGTGAAAATGATTCAGAAAAGTTCCTCGTTGGTACCGAAAAAATAATCATACGTATGCCCAACTTAAGAAGATGATAAATTTGAACGGTTATAACGGTTGACATAACAACAAATGGTTATTAAATCCGCTTGCAGCGGTTTTATTAGGAAGCAACATTTTCTCCCATGAACCAAAAAGACTTCAGTTGTTGGGTTTTAGAAAAAAAGCGGGGCGTTCTCTTGGAAATTTTGAGGGTGATAATAATAATTCATTCTGTAACGTCTTATTAGAATGTGTACCGCTGAAGTGTCATGGAGAAATCCTTTTAAGTATTACAATGTTTACGAACCTGTGAGCGATCCGTTAGAACGTTTAGGATTATTTTATATATCATGCAAATTAAGCATCAACCGCATGCCAAAGAAAGAAAGAAAATCGAAATCTAATTAAATTTCTTGTGGCAGATTTACTTCATTCCTCAAAGAAATTTAATCGACCAGAATCTACTTACGAGCATGTGCCACAGTCTGGCTTTTTCTTGTGCATCTGCTTTGGTTCGCTTGCAAATATGTAGAAAACATGTGCAAAAAGATGATTGTCGAAAGTTTTCGTGTTCTTAAAAATGAGAAGGGTTGCCAATTCTTTTCCAGCGTATGGCATGTGCCATATGCCTTAACAGATATTTTAAATAGCAAAAAGAAATTTAAAGACTGCAGCTGCAGTTTGGGTATTTATTTCCATAAATACCCAATATTTGTTATGCATGTGCGAATAAAGAAACTAATTTAAGAAACTATTGCATAAGATATATGTAAAAGCCTAGAATTGCTTTCACTTTTGAATAAGAAGTTATGATGAATGATGTAGCGAAGGTTTTGCAGATAGCATGAAGAGTCGGTGAAGTAATCAAATAAAATTTATAAAACTTCTACTAACGAAGCCTTTCAACGTTCACAAATATTTACCGAGTTCGTACTTTAACCGGGTTTCTCATGCTTGACCAGCTATCCACCTCACCTTCAACAGCAACATGAGCAAAAATGATCTTAACGGTTACACAGTCCATTACATGCTATGCATATTTTAATGGTATCAGTTGGCAATCATGGCAAGGGATTATCCGTAACGTCGCTCACCATTTTAAGGCTCCGGAAGGGATCTACCGGATTCCACAGAAAGGAACAACAGAAACTGTACACACCGTGAAGAAGCATTGGTTGTGAGTTCAAGCAGTGCCAGTTTTTGTTTCTGTTAAACTGTTTTGTTTGACCTCATATGAGTTGGCTTGTACAGTTGTTATAAAAGTGTTGAAAGTGATCGTTTGTTCGCTATACGGTTTTCATATTGCAACTTTAATGTGAATTACAAACAGTGTAAGCATAAAAATGGACCAAACATTTATCATCATTCAACATGTGCATCACAGCCGGGGCCGAATGTATGGTTAATTCTTTGTGCAATTCACACGGCCTTACAGTTAATTTAGTGGCAAATAATGACCATAAATTAGAGGTAACGTTTTATATTGCGCCACATTAATGCAAGTTGGCGCAACGATCAAATCACAGGTGCAATGTTGGTAGCCCGCGACATTAAGTGCGTCTCCCGAAGGTGGCCAAAGCTCGTAGAACAGCGGTAAAGCCCCCGGCGTTAGGTCCACAGTTTATGTCTGCTGGTGACACCACGGGGTATCATCACGCTGCGTCTAGTTTGCACAAAATCCGACCCCGAACCGTACTCATGCTAATGTGTCCTGTGATAGTTCAGCCGGACGTTTGTTTGTCAATTTATCAATTATGCCAAAGATAAACAACAACCAGCGCCCAAACAAAGCGCTATTTTCCGCGATTACTCATCGAAACGGTGGACATTTAGCTTGGACACTGATGCAGTGTGCGTGTGGCCCTAGCCCTAGCTTTTCGTACAACGTGGGGACGTATGGGTTGCGCGTGGTGGGGGTGCACACGTACACCATGTTTGAGTGCATAATTTAATGAGGCTTGTATTGCGAGTTCACCCGTAAAAATATGTCATCTGTAGCCGTTTCCAGGTAGATCAAGATAGGGAAACCATTTGTGGAATGCTTGCAAAATGGACCTTTTTTTTGCAACCCTCGTTTAAATTGTCGTTTGCCGAAGGGATGACGGTTTCTAGCTGTGGCACTAAAGGTAGGGGGAAAAGAATAGAAACAGCGGCTCCCATGCCCGAACGGGACTCTAATTGATAAATTGAAAGGTAAACATGGGACAATGGATTTGTTTAACAATTGGTTCTAATGTTGGTCAAAAAATTGATGCATTTCAAATAGTGCTAAAACAAAGCAAGCCAGTTTTTCAGTCCCGTTTGAATTCCTTCGAGGATTACTGGATTCGATAAACACGTGATTTCAGAGCGTTCACAGCTTTTTTGTCGTAGTAAAGCCATCAAATGGTTGTTTTTCAATGGATAAAGGTTTTACGGTTATTACTGACAGTAAATCTTTTTTTACAGCGGGGTAGGAAATAGCTGCTCCATTGTCAGTTTTACAACGGCAGAGGGACTAAGTCGAGCCTCCGGTGAGAACTTTTTTAATGACCAGATCTTAATTCACTTTACCCAATCATCAGCAATTAACGTAATTTCATGGTTTGCTTATCGACGTCCGTGATCGTCATCCTCGATTGTTAGGGAACAATCGAAGGCTGTTTTACGACAACGTGATTGTGTTCTCTCTTTTCGATGTGTTTGAGTTGTCTATGAAGATGGCGTGGTACATTTTGTGGTCAGGTCGATCTGGCCCTGGGGAAGAAAAGGCCCGAACGGACCAACGGGACCATGAAAAGGGAAAGTTTCGGTTCAACAACCAGTCGCATGAATAAAGTTCGGCGGTGCTGTGGCATTAAACAACCTCACTCTTTTTGCCTGAGATTGTTTAGAATTACCCGGCCAACCCCTTTAGTAATGTTCTTCGTTTTTTGTTCCACTTACATTTTCTAATCCAGTGCACTTTGGAAGGAATCCGATATGGAGCTTTTGTTGGCGTAAAAGTCTTGACGAGGTGGAAAAAAGGTCCAAACATGCTAGACGTGTAGCATAAATAAAAACCCAAGACGTGGGTTCGTTGTTTCTTGAGGTGACGCCTTTTCTCTCCCCCTCCTCCAACCCCACGCCGCAAGCTACTTTGTAACATTATCGCAGCCATTTGTTTGCAAACCGGTAGCCCCCGTTGCATGAGTGGTGGTGTTGGTTGCCTTTGTACTTTGAACATTTCTTTTCTTTTCTACATTTTCCTGTTTTTTTTCTATTTCCAGAAGCGCTGCGGGCGAAATTTCATATTTCATGGACTTTCCACGTATTGTGTCGGTTTTTTTCGGCTGTCGTTGCTCGGTAATGCACATAAAAAAGATTAACATGAACCAATATTTATAGCCAATCATTTTTCCCCCTTTTCCCTGCCAGCGTGGAAAGCGAACACTCACGCACATCGAATAGAGTAACCAACGGTTTGGGGTGCGCAGTGGACTCCCCGGGCAAGATCCGGGTTTTGGTCGTGGGCATTGAGTCGTTTCGTTTTTACTCGCGCGAATTACCATCATTACCGGAGGACACAGATCAATTGAGAATTTTGTGGGTAAATTATGACAATTTTTTGCGCAACAGACGTTACGGGCGTTTGCTTTATCGCCATCGATACTGCTAAGATGGGGCGTTTTAAATTAAAACGGTCGTAATGTGTTTCTCAGGTTGATCAATGCAGCGGTCTTGTCTTTTGAAGGCACGCCTGGTTGAATTGAATTACCATAGATGAATAAATAAATAAATGATATGATAAATTTTAATTATATGATAAAGGGCAAACTTTGTTGGCTCTTACAAAAGATGTTGACAATCAATGAATCAGCAAAACAATATCAGTGTATTTCTTAATTTTCATTTTCATTGTTTGATGCATACAGATCCATCATTTGTTTCGTTGTTTGAATGTATCGTATAAGCACCCGTACCGCTTGCAGCGACTCATTCGATGAAGTTTGTAGGATTATCAACATTCTCCACAACCTCTTCACTCGGATCGTCTGCGAAAGCGTTCGTGGTATTTTTTTCGATTTTCGTTTTAAGCCTCAAACCATTTTCAGCCTGATCCGACTGACAAATAGCGCTGTGTTAACTTGAGGATTGCTTGGAACTCATTTCGTTAATCCACACGAAGTGTCAATAAAACGCTCGAACGGCTTCCGAAATCCGATCCGAAAGCTAACGATTTTGATTCGGAACCACCCGCCTTGATGTAACCGAACTCGCAACGAAAGCCCACGCTGGGAATTGTGAGAATAGGTGGAAAAGGGACTGCGAGTGAGCCGAAAATGTTTATGAAGCATGTGTAACGAGCTTAGCTGCTGTTGACAAATCGAGAACGGACCCATTCGCAGGCAGGGCTGATAACCGACCATCATCGTACAGGTAGCATAACCATCGACCCCTTCGGAGGCGCTTTAGGTGGAGATAAAAACACCTTGAGGAGGTTATAACTTGCTTATAGCTCCGGTAGAAGAGGAAATAGATCTACCTGACCAGGAAGGACCGGTAATCGGTCACGTTCGACCGGTGTTTTCCGCCCCGGAAAATCGGATCACCGAAGGGCTAGCCAGGTCATGATGGTGAAGTGTGAGATTCCTGGCAGGGCTTTGTGATACTTGTCGGACGCAAATGTCTTGAAAGTGGAGAATGGACGAGCAATTTTACCCCCTCTCCCTCTCGCGATTGTAAGCATCGGTGGATGGGAGGTAGTTAAAAAAAGTTTTATGTTTCGTAAAGTACCATAACTCTCGGCGAAGCGGCTTTTACTTTCGACGCATTAAACCGGCAGCCCTTACTGCACGAGCGACTTTCATCCGATCGTCCGATGATCCCGAGATTTCAAACCATAAACTGTCATCATACTTTCGAGGTTCGGAAACAACTTCCGCCGTCAAGAGCAGCCCGATGCAACGATTTTATCCCCTTTCGTTTCCGGGGTTGCAGAGCTTCATACTGACCATACTTGTGACCTTCGGGGTCCGGAGATTTTGAGAAGTGAAAATACTCAATATTCCCAGGTCATTCTGAGCGTACATTCGAGGCCCTTTTTTGAGCTGTTTCCCTGTTGAAGAAGGAGTTCACTGCCAGCATAGGACCACTTTAATTCGCATCAAGTTTTGCCGTTAGCAGCGATGATTGTTCAATTAGGTTTCCGATTTTCCCTCGCCTGCCACACTGAGAAGCCCGAAAACCCGGAGGCGGTAAAAACTTTTAAATGAAAACTCGTTCTATAGATGAACTACGGAGCGGGAAGCCACTTTAGATATTAGATCCTACCAAGCAGCCAGCGATTCCGTAGCATTCCTTCTTCAGCTGGGAAATGTTTTGAATGGTAGGATTAAGAAAATCATAAAAACGGCTCAATTATTTTCCATCAGTACAGCTAGGAAAGCCAGTCTGCGGCGACTTCTAAGGAAAAAGTAGCAGACGGTGGAAAACCTTGAAGACCTCTCAATCAATAGCGCGACAGTTCGGAAAATATCCTTCCCGGAAGACATTCAGCGTCTGCCTGGCTTTGATTGTTCGATCTCGTGATAGAAACGGGGGGAAGTGAACGATCAATAATCGTAGACAATGTGAATGATATTCGCTCATTGCGCCTTTGGCACGTGAGGTAAACCACTAGGTTGTATATTGGATTTGTGTAACAGATTTTCATCCTTCGTGTCTCTTTATTTCGGGAAGTAAAGCATCAATCGTCTGGGAGGTGTATGTTTAAGTGATTGTAAAAGATAGCTGTTTTTTTACGTTACTTTTCTTGAGATATTTACATTTCGGTGTTTCCTTGGCTAGGAAAACCCCGAGGAGAATACTATTTGAAAAAAAAAATGAACAAAACCATTTCTCTTATTTGCCTGCATCCTTCAACCCATTTTAAAGACAAAAAAGGATACACTTAAAAAAAATAATGCACCTCCGTGCGAAGGGAAACGAAACCAAGAACTCGGCAAAAACAAACGACCAAAACCACTCAGGAAGAGGTGATTACCGTAAGTAATTTGTGCAATGTGGAAGTAATAATAATTAGAAACTTTCCTTTGGCCTAGATGACTGCGTTTTTTTTCGTAAATCTCACACTTTTACGGTAGGGTACGGGATGCAACAAGAACGCCACAAAGAAACCGAAACGTTTAAACGATGTTACTAACCATAGTAGGATGACAGTTTATGTTATGACGCGGAGGAAGTCATTTCATAAGGTTCTTTTTTGTGCGATGGTTTTTTTTTATGTAAGTGACGATGTGTTTTTACGTAAGGGACGATGTGTGATACAACAAAAGATAATTCGATTCCTACAATCTAAAATAATGTTTAAAATGAACTGCAAATTCATTGGTTTAAATTCCATTTATCATTTCTAGCGCGAATGTTATTGTTTGGAAGAAATAATTTGCTCTTCCTAAACATAGTAAGTGAAGTAAGTTTTTCATTTTGGTATGGAGTTGGCAGTATAGTATCGTTTGCTTCGTTTGTCAAGTATGGAGGTTTGATTTCAGATTTTTTTACACTTTATGTGGTTTTATTTTTAACTAAAATCTGAAAGTGAAGCTCGTAAGCAATATGTCATATACATGTACTTGTATCGGCAACCCACGCATTGTTGTGTTGTTGTTCTTTTGATGTTTCAGATCCGGAGAGGTCCGACAGCATTCAGCATCTTTCACCGTATTGATGAATGTTGAAACAAGTACCGAACATCTTACTGACAATTCTTCACCCTTTCGCTATGGAGTGGATCACTGAAGTAGAAGTGAACACAAACTGCAAACCCAAACAAACGGATCGAGCACCGAGGATCGAAGCTTCGAATCAACCCGTCTACCTCGTAAGTAAAGACTCAAACCAGTGTTCTGGATTGCACCACCCTCAGCAGCAGTGGTTTCCGATGGGCTTTGGTGTGGTTTCTCAGATGACGATTGCTTTTGTATCGGGTTGGTCCCGTTTCAATTCTGTTTTCGCTTCGGTTTTGCAGATGCCAGTCAAGGAATCTGTCGTCTTACTTGTGGCAGTTTGTCTAGTAACCGTCGGCAAGGGGTCTGTTTCGATGCAATCTTGTTGTTTGGCTTGAGGCGAGTCGAGAGGATAGCCGGTTGAGGTGTTTGACTTCCTTTTTATGGCAGGGCAACAAAGTTGGGATGAAAAATGAAGCAATGTTGCAGACGTAAGAGAATTGGTTCTGCAATTTGTCACATATATATTCCAATTACTCGGTTGCAGTTTGTTGGATTTCTATTTCTTTGTTTGGATTTCAAATGCTTATTGTGAATTAGTGGTAGGTCAATATTTCTCTGATACATTAGAGTTTATGGTTGTTTGTGGAAAAAATTAACTAGTTTGCTACACAAATGTCTTTTTTAACCTTTTTTAATAGGAGAACTGTGGCTAAAAAGAAACAACTAAATTAACTGATAAAATCATAATGGTTTACTCAGTATGAAGTTTTTTGGAAACGTGATAAATATAGCCGCCAATGGAGAGCTTGAGCCATTATCCTCCAAGCCATTGTGAAAAAACGAAATTAATCAAATGTAAAATTGCTCGAGACAAAGCCCCCATTTCAGCAGTTCTTTAATTAAATCGTCTCCAAGCGACCGCTCTGGAGCTCTGGAGCATGTTGTTAAACAATGCGCGAGCAAACCTTCGACAGAATGCTGGCAAAACAATTTTTATTCGATGTTAATTAAATTAGTACCATTGAAAAAATTGTTCACTCACCCTCCCTGCATGTAGTAGCAACCCTGCCAGATCGAATTTTGCAGGAACAAACGAATATCAAGCTTCCCAAACTATACGTACAATAGACGATAGCTTCGGTTGGATCGATAGTGTTAAATTTTTGTGCATTTAAAAAATTGCTATAATTTATACAAAATATGTATGTTGACTGTTTGTTCTAGTTTCGGTAGTGCATCAGAGCGGATGTTAGCAGTGCATAAGTTTCCTGAAAGGGTTAGCGGAAAAGTAAGGTTACGGCACGACCGCGTGGTGACGCCGAGCTGGAGCTCAGGTCAGACAAATCCTAGCTGCCGCACATCTCGTGCCGTTTGAGACAATCAAGCGGACCACGAGTTCTTGTGTCCTGACAACGGAAGGAATTATCCCTCCCGTGGACGGCGGGTGGACATATGGCTATTATAGCCGGTCCTAAAGGACGAGCCCCTTCATAGGAGTTCGGACAGAGTTGGTACGCCTCTGATTACGTGTAAGGGAACAAATTGTTCGACTTAGCGTAGGAGGATATACCCCGACTCGCATATCGAAAGAAGAAGAAGAAGAAGACTGTTTGTTTATTCGATTGTATCAGTATTTGTTTGCACCAACGGTTTATAAATCAGTCATCATTCTGAAAAAGACCTCATTTATTAAGCATTGATCGCATCGTATTCATCGAGCTAAAAATGATTAACTACCAACATTGTACACCGTATCCGGGTTTATCCGGGAACTTAACGTGTGTTACTATGTTACGAATCGCTGGGTAGGACTTTTGCGGTATTTGCGTCTAGTAGATGGATGTGGTTTCCCATATTGTACGGTGCGCATCTGTTTCTTCGGAAACTGGCGTGAAAAATGTGCCGGCTTCTTAGGCCATCAATTAAATAATCGGCCAATGGAGGATACTCTCATTAAAAGGCGGAACCATTTTCAAACAAACTTTGAACGTGTTTTGTTCGAGTATCAACATCATTGTTTCGGTTAAAAAAGTTTTTAGTGGAAATTTCTGAAGTTATATTTCAAGACAAGAGCGAAAACATTATGTGTAACGCAATTCTCTTATTATTATTCGATTATCTCATCAGTCACTCTGCTGTAATCGTGTGAAAAGTAATTAGATTTGATTTAATATAATTAAAAAAATACATCATTGTGCAGAAAAGAAGTACGAAAGCACGATTTGCGTGTACCGGTTTTAGTGTTTTTTTATTTGTAAGTCTTTTGCAGACACATGCTTTTGTTAGGCTATTGATCCTCTTGGTGAGATGAAGAACGAATGAGCAAAAGGCAGGGCTGGAAAGATGATTGAATAAACGTGTTTGTTGAAAGTAATTTTCAGAGCTTTCTTTAAAAGTTGAGTGGTGAGCTGGTGTTGGTTTTTTCCAAAGCTAACCATCTTTCTTCTTGCCTAACGTTGAAAGAAATCCGATTAACAACCAGAAGAAATTGAAAAAAATGATTGTCGACGCCGCATTACCGCTTGATTGGTATTGAAAGAAGACGATATAATTTTTTTCCAACATCAACTTTGATTTTGACTGAGTTATGATTCAAGTGAATACTCGTCAAAAATACTTCACGTTTAAAATAATCAGGTTTTATATCCCACACTTTATTTGTAAAATAATAAGCCATGCTTAGGAATTTAACTATTCTCGCCTGTTTAAAAAAAACAGGCGTTGTGTCGAGCATTACTCTGTGTGCACGTTTACTGATGCAAACTAATTCATGTCACAAATGCCCCACATTGTGCGGTTTATTGAAAAATGTATGTCTTGGGGCTTGCGTTTATTTCTGTGTCATACTGTGGAGAGATTCAAATCGTGGGCCACTTTTTCTTAGATAAAAAGTCGACTAGGTCCATAAACATGAGAAGGTGCACAAGGAAAATATAACATAGGAATATTTATCAAAGATCCTTTTCTCATCTCAACAACTTCGTTAAGAATGAATTAAAAATGGTAGCTTTTGATATTTTTTCTATCTTGTTCTTTTTGGCAAAATAAAATGGCATCTTGGGAATAATAGTATGCAGTCTTGCATGAACACAATGGTATGACGTACGTGTGCTTTAATGTTCTGCTGTTTCTTGTTTCTAACTCTTAACGTGTTAACATGTATCAGTACAATGATAATATCACGAACTAAACTAGTAGATAAAGAAATTTTCAGTAGCTGAGTGCAATTTTCACACATGTTTTGCGTTTCACAAAATATATAAAAGTAAGTACTGTTTAAACTAGTTCAAACGAAATGAAATAACTGTAGATGGTAGTAAGACCAGAGTATGAATTAAAAGAAATCTTTTTAATGAAAGGGAAAATATTGATACCTCATTTAGGAATGATATGATAAAAAAGCAGTATCTAGTGCAAAAAAGTCGATCAGTTTGAACATAAGTATCGTTTAGTGTGTGGAAGTTAAAAATGAGCAAAAAGGATAACGTAAGCGGTGGGTTGTAATTAGAATTTTAATACATCAGAATAATGCAAAGTTTTATTCAAATTTAAAACAAATTCTAATTTATTATTTTCCCTCAGGGCAATTTTTCCATCTCTTTTTGTAGGTCCTTAATTTGTTTTTTGAAAAAGCAATTATAAAAGCGATCCTATCTATTGCTAATGAGTCGTGAAATTGAACCATTTTAAAATCCGAAATCAATCAAAAAGTTATTAGGTTTGACCCAACACTTTCAATATGCTTCCCTTCTCGGAGCGAATACGCTAACTGCTTTACTCGTCCATCAATCTTTTTGGTCATTTACATTAATATTCTATCAACAACCCCATGTGCCTTCGAGTTGTGTTTTCAGGGTCAGTCTTCCGAATCATGAAATACTGAACTCACTTTTCTGCTTCGTAATGCAGCCTTTTCTCCCAAATTTTTAAATAAAGCATATTTTGTACAAAATCGTTCGTAGCAATCATTAAAATAACAACTTGAGAAACTTGAGGATCACATGTACAAACTACCATTTCGTGCAAGCACATGTTATCTAATGTGTTTAATGGATAAGATGAAACATCGGGCGTCTCCATTTAAACAATTTCACTCATTTTACGAAGTACTGGGCGCCTCCATTTCTGCACAGCAGCTTTAGTTTTTAATTCTGCTTTCCAATATAGTCTCTCCTGCCCAGCAGCCATTTGCTTCCTTTTACATACCTATCTATCAATTCCGCTAGCGTCCACCGCTATACCCGCCCACCCGACGTACACTGCTCTTCCAGAATGGCCTTCCAATGTGCCTTCAATACCGTGAGTGATCTGCTCGACCACAAAATGTCCCTGCCTCAAGTTTTCGCTTCTTGTCATTTATTTCGTAAGCCTTTCCCGTAATCGACATCATTTCCTTTTTCAGTTTATAACCTGCGCGCTGAGCGTCTACAGTCAAGCTGATATGATATAATTGTACAGTGCTGGTGGCAAACTATTTAATGAAATAAATTAAAATAATAAAAACAATACTGAACAAGTATTTTTATAATGTTTTAGTTGTTGAGCAGAATCGAAGCAAATGAATAAAACCATTCTTTTATTTAATGATATGTTTATGTTTTATGTTGAATTCGGGTGAAAATAGCAATACCAGACAGGTTGCTCAGTTGATGTTCCAACTATTCAGAAAAAAGGAATTTGATGGATAGGTTACTAAATGATGAATTTGATGGATAGGTTACTAAAAAAACCAGTCACCATAACAACCTCTCTCAAAACAATTTATTTAACTTATTCAATAATACATTTAATGTAACCTGCACCTGTTGTCCATAATTTTACTTTTTCACTGAAAGGCATAAAGTGTTCCAAACAGTATAAAACATGCAAATTTTATGCTACAAAGCACGCTGCTGTGTTTTTTTGAGTCAATTAGCAAAATACACATTGCTAATGTGAAAAGTAGACGCTTAATATATTTCCCGGTCCAAATTTGAAGCGAAGTTTTTTGTGGCTCAAAAAGATAACTCGTTTGAATTATTCATTGAGGCATTTTAAGTAGCATATGCAATGGAGGGAATGTAAGTGAGAATATTAAAACATGAGTACTTTGCCTAATGGTGTTTAATTTCTTTCGTTTAACTTTCTTTCATTAGAGAGTTCTTTTTGATTTTAAGCTGTTTCTCTTTGATGTTGTTAGTTGGTTTATTCCAAACACCGAATCATCAATATAGTTTTGTTCTATTTTGTTAACTAGTTTTTCGTCATACGTTGTTGAATGAAATGGTAAGGTTTTCCTTAATAGCACGAATTAAATGTATGAATAGTATGTTAGCTATTTAATTGGTCGGTGCTACTCTAATTGTTGTTCTTCTCTAATTGCTAATCGCAAAACCTATCATCAACGATTCAATTTTATTTTCACGTGGGATTCAAATGCATTGGAATGAAAATCATACTTACATTTAACTCAACCGTGCCGAGCACCGCGCAAAATTAATTTCTTTTCAGTTAAGTGTTTATCTCTAGCCGCACGTGCTCGAACCTATCGAAGGCTATCTCCAACGTTTTTTTTCAAACCCTTTTTCCACATCGAGTTGAACGCGCATTAGCAAACTCACAAAGCAAAACCGAGCTGTATGATATTTTTCGATGTGAACTGAGCCGCATGATGCAATAATTGCGGTGTCCGTACGTATACGTTCGTTCACCGATTGTCAGCCTTCGCGCGGTCGTTGGAATCCGCATTGAGTAGGGTTGCCAAATATTGCTCTCGTCGGAAACCCAAGTAGAAGTGGGTCCAAGCCGTTATCATGTCACATGCGTCATTGTGAAAAAAAGTTCATCACTTCGAGGACAAGTTAATCGTGAATAATGATTTTGAGCTAAGTAGATGTTATCCGTTTTCATCCGCGCAAGTGATTCCAAATGATGATTGATGCTGCCTTGGCACGTATATTTCCATAACGTTCTCTCTCCTCAGCACAATCACCCCATTCAACTTCATCCCAGCGCTGTGCACCTTTCGTTTAAACCTCGTGACGCATTAAAATTGAACTCGTTTTATCAACAGGTGCCGTTGATTCAGTGAGTGTGGTGTGTTACCACTGACGGACATAGCTCGATTCTATACTAACACAGATAGTGTACATTTGAGCAGTAGAAAGGCATGTTTTTATTCAAGCAATGAGGTAACATGGTTGTTTGACTAATATAGATCATGAACAATGCAACGCAAATTCCATAACTTTCCATCCCAATGCTACTTCCTTGAGAAACTTTACGTAAAAAACTCAATTACAAGCAGAAATAGTATTGATCTTCCTGGGAAAAGTCCTTTTCGAATACTGCTTTATTTTAGTGGCTTTCCAATCAAAAATACACATTGTTTTTATATTCCTCAGCAAATCTACCGAACTAAATAATTATTTACCTGACTAGAAATGATGTAGACAGTTTGAAAGAGCATACACATAACTTTGGCTAATTACCCTCAAAACCACTCATGAGAAGATTTTTCTTAGAAAAATTAATCAAAAACCCGTTAAAGATAACCACCCAATGACAAACAAACACATTCAAACACCCTCTCGAGCATCCGCTTTCAAGGCGCCATGTTCTAGCACGTTATACTTCAGAGGGGAGTTTACGCTTCAGAGGGTGAACAAAGTGAACAACCTGATTACGCCTGTGAAGGACGGTAATATATTTTTTCTTTTGGTATCAGTTTTCTAGGCCCAATAACTTGTTTTTTATGTTAACAGATCTTTTTTCCCAGGATCATCGCCACAAGCTGGATGGCTCGTTAGAATTATAGAAATCTATCGGAGCGAACTTGAGGGAAAAGACTCCCTTCCCGTTCCCTCCAAGGAAAAATCCGGCAAAGGAGCGGTCCATTCAAAGCTCATTGAGTAAGCGCATTCAGGACGCCTTAGAGTCGCTCAGTTTCTGTCCCCACGGAAGGGACACAGTCAGTTTCACGGGCAGAGCCGAGCAGATATGATGTTTCCACGGCGTTCACGGCCTGTATTCCGTTCGGCTTATCGCGAACTCTCAATCAACCTTATTGAATTAGCCTAGCTTCTCAGGATTAAGAGTCATTCAAAAGGCTATCGAAACGGAAAGTGAGAGCAAAATTAAAGCAATCTTGCGAAACGGTTCGAGTTGCGCTGTATCTGCCGGTTTCTGATGGGGATTTCCAACGGTCTGGGTTGCACACTCGGTTGAATATTCAAATGAATTTCATTACAGTCTTATCAGAAGCATGCGTAGCTTTTGTAGTAGGGTGAAGCCGGTGTAGCTTATTCTTTCTGTGCTTTCCCGTACTGCAATGCAGAGTATTTGCTATGCGCGTTATCGACCATCTGTTTCTACATGCTGTCTGGTTCGTTTCTAGGCAGCTGTTTTGTGTGTTATTCTAGAATGTATGTAATACTACGAGCGAGTGTTGCGAATTTTCGGGCAAACCGGTTTTTATTTTGTTCGAAATATATTTTTTTGATATTATCAGTTCTACTAAATACAAACACTGATAGGAACACATGACAACGATTAAGAAGAAGAAATATAGTAATAAATTCACATTTATTGTCATGTATTCAGGAACCTGTGAAATCGAAATAATTTATTTGAGTCTATTTAAACTAAGTTATTAAACAAACTAAGCATATGCTTTGATTAACCTCATCCCTGCAAACAACACAATGTGCTATGAGCTTGCACAAAATCTTAATCACAGCCACAAGAACGAGGCGTATACCGAAAAAATAATCTGTCAAGTAATGACTTGAGAAATATCTAGTCTGACGGAGGGTTGCTCCGGTTGCACCGGCATTGCGTTAGATCATTTGAATGTTGAAAAAAAAAAACAAATTAATTGTCGGTTTTTGTAATCCTTTCAAGTTCAATCAGAAGGAACCAGCTCAACCTTTCCTCCTGCCGGTTTGTAAGGAAAGAAGCTAGCGGAATAAAAATATAACAAATAAAATAAAGGCATGCTCGGTTTCTACCATCCGTGGGACGGGATCGTTCTGTAAATGTAATTCAAATCTGTTCAAATCGGAATGAAAATAGAAAGGGGCATTTAGCAGATAGAGTTACGCTTCGATGATGAAGTGATTTATTTGCATGCTGAACTGTTGCTGTTGTTGCAGAGGCTGAGCCATTACGCCGTGATTATGCGATGAGTATATTAATCTGGTTCTTGGCAATGGTTGCTTAACTTGAAGGGTAGCAATGGATGAGATTAAACCCATGTATGTTGAGATGGGAAACCAAAAACAAAAATTTTGAGATTGGATGAAGTTTTGTATAAGCTCAACTTATTACAACTTGTTTCTAATCTGTTTGTAAAAAGTCTTTCGATGTCAAGAAATTTGTTTCTTTCTAAGATTTTTTTCCGAAGCCAAACATGTTCTTGAACTCGGAAGGATCTCGCTTAGATGGTAATCGGTCACGTGCAGAAAATCTGTGGTTCCGGTTTTCATTCGTGGCCCACCGTTTTATGGCATAAATTTCCCTCGGGGAAGGCTTGACGAACTCCCTGTGGAAATATATTTATTTTACCAATAGCAATATGTAGCGCGAAACGCCCGCAACGAAAGACGAAAGAAAGAGAATATGCTTTATCGAGAAAAATGTGATTCGCAAAATTTTCTGCCAGACCGTTTACTCAAGCGTCTGCTGCTTGAAGAAAACAGTCTTTTGCGGGAAATGGACAAAAAACGCTTAAAGCGTAAAGTTCAGCGTCGAAGAAGGTAAAGTTGAGCAGTGTCGCGTAATCCGTTTTGCTTCCTTTACCTTTTGCGTGCCAATTTAGTTCCGGTTCGGAAAGCTCAACTCATTCGTTTGTCCTGAAGTTAAGCGATCCAAGCTTAATGATGCAATACCTCTGAAACGATTTTCGAAAAACCAATTCCAAATAAACCCGGAGTGCCTCAACTACGAATGCATTTCGTTGGCTTCCATATTTCAAGGGTCTTATTCTGTGGCCACAAATGCGCTCTAACAAATGTTGTTGTGTGGGAAATCCATCGCAAGAATTCGCAAAAAATGTGTTATTTTATGGGAAACCGGTTATTGTATGGGAATGGGCATCGAAAGTATTCGCAAAAAACTATAATCGTTTGCTATTTTTTTAAGTACGAAAGCCGTCACATATGTCACATTACATATGTTTCTCTCTTGAGATATTCAAAAAAAAGAAAAAAGAATTATTGGAAAACTTTTTCGAATGAAAAAGCATTTGGTAGCAAACAAAAATCAATCAAGCAAAGAAATACAAATCAATTTATTGGAAATATAAGTTCAACAGTTGCCTACACTCTGGCGTCTAGGAATGCAAGGGAAAACAGGATTAACAAAAATCAGGAACTAAGTCAAATGGATTGTTAAATAAGCCAAATAAACTACTTTTGTTAGATGAATGGAACAGTTGAAAACTGTAGCTTAAGAAGGATGATTTCCTTACAACACGAAGATCATCCGATAATTTCTATACAGTTTAATTTTCGATTTACTTATTTCCTTTCTGTAGTGTAATTATTGGTAACGAATCCAATATTTCAAACTTCTTACAAAATTTATTTTACTTACCGAAATCTTACCGAGTTCTTATAACTAGATACGAAAAGCCAAGTTTGTATTTTAAAATGCACAGAGACGTCACAAGTCACTGTTGGTATATATTTTCCACTTTAAAGATACTTTTAGTTTTCTTTGGGTCAACAAAACTATAAAGAAGGGCTGTTGATCAACTACTTCGCGGAACATACGGCACATAACTGAATTGGTGGAATCAGTGGGATTTCAGCAGCGGTTCTGTGTAGTTGAGTTTTGACTTTTTGTTTCATCCAGTTTTGATTTCAATCCTCGTTAACTTGAGAACATGTTTTTGTATCAAGTTAAAGTATGTTTTGATTAATATAATTCCTTGCTCCAATGATACTTACATTATTGCTTTGGAACATCGAACATTAGCTAGTTTACTTAATTACTTCATTCTAATTTTTTTTCGGTACGTCATAACCTAGTCTTTTCCTCTTAAGAAACTGTGAAGAGATATATGATTAATCAAAAAAATGTGCCCTGGTACTGCAAACACGGACGAGGCGGAAAACAAAATGTTTAAATGTGTAACGCAGTATCATTGATGTGATAAATTTGTTTTTGACAAACTTGCGCTCCTAACCTATTCAAACCTATCAAATAATGTACGAAGTAAGGAAAAGCCAAGAACTTCGCAGTTATTTATGCATTGCCTATCAACTGGATATATTTACATATTCTTCATATTGTTGCGTTTTAACACATTAGAAAGATAGTTCCATTGCAATCTGTTTCTTTGAGTCGGACTTTACATCGGCAACAGTGTGATTCTCAATTGTAAAGAGTATGGGAATTATCCTGCGTCTTTTTGTGTGTCAATATAGTCTAAACGAAAGTAAGATAACACGTTTAAAGAAAATACCGTTCATAGCAAACGACAAAGTCTCACTCATCTTCGATAAAATCAGTTAATTTTGATGTAAGAACTCGTCAATCCGGGACAACCTCCCGTAGGTTGGCATCATATACACATTTTTGTTAATTTTAAACGGTTTCAGTGCATTCTCCATTAAGGAACAATGCAAAAAGTATTAAAGGTGAGTTCGGATGGTCCTCTCCTTGCCATTAACAGTTTAGAAGGTTGTTTAAATGCAACCATTCGAGATGTAGTAGAGCACAGCACGAGAACAGCGCCATTATCGTGCGGATGCCAATCAGGACGAACGCCTCCTCCCTTCGATGTCCAGAGTTATGCTGCACCGCGGCCGGCGTCTCACCTGTGCGAAAAGAGCCGAGAATCCGAAGACAATAAAATTTTCATTATCACCCTTGCGAGAACCGAGGATCGCTGTGCTGCTTGAGCCGTTTGAACCAGACCCAATACAAATCGTATTAAGCACACGCACCATTCAAGACCTGCACTTGGGCCGACGTACTCTGCTTGCCAGCGACGGTGCAGTTGTAGACGCCATTGTGGACACGGTTCGCCTGCAGGATCGAAATTCGGCTTATGAGCCACTGCTTGGTTCCGCTGCGAACGAATGAAGAATACCAGGTTAGAGCATCGGACAGAAAGGACAAGGCCATGCGAGGAATGCGTGATGGGTTCAATTGAGGCCGGGAAACAATGTGAATAACGCACAGTCATGTTGCCGGGAAACAATGCAAATGACGCACAGTCATGTTGCTTCGATTCGGCGAATTGTGTACAAATTTTCATTCGATGCCCGTTGCCGAACGACAAATCGTCCGATGTGATGAAAGGATTCGGCAGACACTGGATTCGAACGATGTTTTGTCAGAATCACGTCGGAGTGTGAATCACGAAACGTTGGGACGAATATTTCAAGGCAATTTAAAAACGATTTCAAATGCGCCCTATGAACGAGCTAGTGCTTTAACAAAGGTATTTTCTTCTTTTATGGTTTGAACATATTGTAGCTTTAAACGTTCAACATGGTATCAAATCTGTTATTTTTTTAAAACATATTTGTGTGAGAAAGAGCGGGAGGTAGAAGAAGGATACACGGCAGGAGAAGAAAAAATGAAACTGCTAGTTTGACCTCTATTTCGCGACTGACTCTCGCCCCGCACAGTCCGGGCTTTTATTTCGACTCTTGTCACCCAGCGGTACCACTCCCACCTTCATACAGCGGCACCGCTCTCTTACGTAAGATAGTTTGCATCATGACCAACAAAAGCAGTTTGCCTCACTTTGTAAATCTCAATCACGAAATAAACAAATTATCGATAAGTAACACCTCATCGTCGCAACCATCTCAACACGTACCAACTACATCAACATACACACAAACATATACCTTATCCGGTATGGGGGATGAAACTCACCTAAAACTCATCTTGACATCATTCGGCAGCTCGGCACCATCCTTGGTCCAGCTAATCAACCCTCTTTCCGTGGCGTCGGTCAAATTGTTATCGTCTTTAGGGTTCCTCGGTGGTCCTTCCATCACTAGTTTGTCGCTTCCTCCCGGGGGAAATATATGGCCGACAGTGTTAGCCGCCGCCGATACGGATGCCTTCGATCTCTGAGACGCTGACGCGGAGCTCGGGGGCAAAGTCGCCAGATAGGACGTCGAAACTTGGCATGATATTTCTATCGTGCTGCCCAGTTTATAGTAACGATCGTAGAACTCGTAGCCCATTTCGTCCACTATCCGGACAGCGGGTTCTGTGCGGACAAGAAAGTGAGGATGAGTGGAAGGTGAAACAAACCCAATCATCGGTGATTCACTGGGATCTGAATTATTGATAACAAAAGGCATCAGGGAGATTGAAGCAAAGCTCAGTTTACTGAACCAATTTGAAGGAAATCGAACATGCGATTGGTTTTATTCCCGTAATCCAACGATAGATTTTCACCCGAACAAAAAAAAACTAGGCTTTAACATTTGAACAACTTTTATGCCTAGAGAAACGCACTGGTGCAGAACGTACGGAGATGAGAAAATATGGATTGGATGTTACTTAATCTTCTACAAGAATATGCAAATAAATGAAATAAACTGTGGGACAGAAATAAATAAAAATAAAATCACTCTCGTGAACCTTTAAGGATGTTATGAATATTTACAACCTCCAAAATTTTGTACGTCGTGTATTCAACAGTGAGCTACTAATGGTTATTTATTTCTTTTGAGGAAACCCAGAAGAATTTGAACCCTTGCCCTTAACTTACCCAGCACCGTCAGATTCGTTGCAAACACTCGCGGAGGATGTGTCGACACTTGGCACATGTACAGTCCGGCGTCGTCCGATTTGATCGGGTTGATATGTAGCCTCCAATTGTTGGGATATTGAAACTTGACCTTTATCCTCGGGTCCCCGCTGTACGTATTATTGCCGACGGTGAGTAATGACACTTTATCGGTGGTCCGGCGGATCCACATCACCTACGCCGGCGATACATGCCACAAACATTTCGAAGAAGTACAGAAGAATAGAAGGAAGAATCAAACCGGAGATAAAATGCCAGCACGTATGAATGAACCTTTTAAGGGGGAGAGAGATAAGATTAATTTTCGGGTTCGGGATCTCCGGACTCCTTTGCATCCATTTTAGCTCCAAGGGAATAGCGCCCTCTGCCGGGGCACTCGGATATTCACCCACACATAAATCTCGAATCGGTTTTAGTCCCCGCCTCACTTTCATCGCCAAGCGCGCTCGAGGTCTCCGGAGATGACTCCTTCCCAGTCCGGAAGGAATAAACATCCAGGTGCGCAGGAACGATTTAATATGGTAAGAAGGCTCCTGTCTGATGATAGCGGGTGTTGTGGGATAGCTCGACCCTATTGTGGTTCCTTTTTCCCTTTAAGATTGACGACATCTGGATGATGGAGATGGCGGAGCTGTCGTCGATGCTTACCGTTTTATCTTTCAGCATTCCTACCCTACAGTTGAGGATGGCCTCCGTTGATAAATGATATCCGACGGACAAGGCCGCCCCGGAAGTCACGTTGACCGGTTCCTCGAAAAATGGACCCCAGTGGCGCTCGTGGTGATGCTTGCTCTGATAAGGCATCGAATGAACGACTCGACTACGTCGCACGTCAGGTAGCGTGGGTATGATTACTGAAACGGAATGTGACGTTGGTCGAATTAGTATAGCATACAGGCCGTAGTAAAGCCACTAGTCAAGCAAACCAGGCCAAACCTAAAGCTTCTCCACAGAACAATTCGGAATTGATTGAGCGTCGTTTTGAAATCCGTTTATACTAAATTCATTTCCTCGAGCTTCACCTGCCGAAATTAACTAATCAGCTTATTATTATAGCGTGTTTGTAATCTTTCCAAGTTTGCGTAACCATCGCGGTTCAATTCTCTCAAACTGCACCCTTCTCTCGGAGACGAACTTACGTGGTCGAAACGTGGTGTGTTTGCTACCGTCGTACTGCGTCTCCGTCGTCTTCGTCGGTCCTCGGGAGCTTCCGCCCGACGCGGTGGTGATGGAGCGCGCGCCGGAAGCCATCGCGTACGTGGTCGTTACTGAACTCACCGGCGTCCCCTCCTCCACCGTGGATTCATGATGTGGACGTGTCGACGTGTCCGTTACTGCCGATGTCACATTTTGGATTAGAAGACTCTCAGCCGACACGGCCAACGAGGATGGCCATGCCATCTGCGAGGGTGTCATTGGCAGAGTCGGCGAAAACGGAGATTCCGACCACTCCGACGTCGACGTTGGTGGGTCACTCGAAGTGGTCGATGGTGAGGATGATGACATTGTCGGAGATTGGATTCTACTGTTGGTGGTGATTTGTTTAGAATATGGTAGATCCTCCGTGGGAACCGGATGTTCCGTTAGCATCGTCTGCTCTCGCACTTCTACAAATAGGGAAAAGGAAGATGGAGAAGAGATAAGTGTTTAAATGGTTCCGTTTTTCAACGTTCCTTCGGCCCTCGGATGGAATTGGCTATCACCTGGTAGTACAGTATTTTTGTACATCACCGAAATGATTCTAACAACAAGTAATAAAAGATAAGTACCAGATTCCATGTCATAAATTTTCAAGCTACATACGAAGGATTCGTTATATTTAGGTAGAATGAAATCATTGGTAATTGCAATTGCTTTTGCGGTAAATGCAAAAGTTTTTGCTCAGAACAATACCAACAACAATACAATCAATGCCACATTTGTGAACGTCCGTTTCTTCGTAGGAAAGCAAATTTTATTTTCATGCCAATGTTGTTTCGTTTGCAAAAATGCTTATCACCTTGATATCATTAATCGATTATTTTTTAAGCTATTCATTCTTGTTTCCCAAGTTGTGTTCCTGGTGTAGAAAATATGTGGAAACGTTTAGAAGCATTCATTGCTGATGGCCATATTTTTAAATGTTATACCTGTTGCTCAAATGTTTAAAGAAATTCTTCTCAATTCATCTTTTTATACCTTCCAAAAGATTAGGACTGTATTGTCCTGTAGCATTATCTTGTTAGGCTTTGCAATACAGTTTGGGATAAATTTGAAGAGCTATGAACATGAAATGAACCAAATTACTTTTTTATGTTATTTTTAACATCTTAAACGTTTTTGCAGACAATCCAACATAAAAGTAGAACTATGTGAAAATTTAAATGTCATAAAATTTTTCGAATTCAACATTCATGTTGTATGCTGTGTGCTGTGCCATTAATGTATTACGTTTTATCACATCCTTTAGATAGATTACTTATTTATTGAACTATTGCTGTTTTAATTGTTCAGTAAACAGACTTTAACCTCGCCACAATTGTTTGCCTAACATAAGCAGAACGTTGTACTACTTTGTCGAGAAATCTGGAGCAAAATTTACATTCTTCCCTTAAGGGTAGCTCAGACGAATCTATCACAAATTCCTTAACCGTTCGGTAGACAGGGTGATACGGCAAACAAACAAAAACCACCCGAAGATGGTAGATAAGGAAGGATTGCCGTAAGCCGGCCCCTAAACTGTCTACCTGGTAACCATCGAGACCCAATTAGTTTTCTTGATGAGCGTACCAGATAAAGCTGGCACCAAACGACCTCTGAAATATGGTTGCCACAGCTAGGCGACTCCTTGGCATGATTTATTGCTTATGCTATGGCTTATCTACTAACGTGCTTCTAATCACGATGCAAGCTCGAGGAGGATAGGGTTTCACAAATGGTCTTGACTATCTTTTTAACATGGGTAACTCTGAGATGAACTTTGCCATTGCACGTTTTTTAAACCTCCACACAACAATATCCGTTTCTACTCATTTTACTGTTCGATACTCTTAATGTTAGTTTACCGAAAACCCAGTTCAACCTGTTTTCCTGATAGCAGAGAAATCTCCGAAAGGCCAAAAATGTGCTTAAATGGGTACGATTTCCTGAGCCGGATATTGAGGTTCATTTCGCCATGCTTCGTAGCATTCGATCATTCATTGAATCCAAATGGAAGCCTGAGCAAATAACATCATTGATGAAGGCAACGCTTCGTCCGAATAACCCGGAACATAAGTTCGACCATCAGCCATCGCCCGCATAAGGCTCGACACAATCTTCCTTCGCTTATTCGAAAGAGATAATGTCCGCCGATTTACTTTAGGGGCGGAAAAAGCTCCGAAGTAATCCGTTTCTATCGATGGGTCCATTCGATGAGACATTTCCTGGCAGGGCGGAAATCTTCATCTCAGTTGTATAAGACGGTTATTTTAATCCCATTGTACTAGCTGTCCAAAACGATAAGCAGCAGACGGTTTCTTTCCTGCTTCCTTTTAGTTTTTCGACCATCAGATAGATTTCATCGCAATTGAATCACAAATTTGGTGTTTACATTCAAAGGCTCTTAAGCGGTGGGAAAACAAGTATTATATTGTTGAAATGTTATACAAAAACTACTTCGATAGTACATCGCTTAGTAATAAAGAAGAAGTTCAGCTAGCATAGTGCAGCAACCTTTCGAAGGTCTATAAAATATCGCTTGTAGCATCGAAGCCGCATCCCAAACGGCCAATTCGAATATGCATATGAGACGAAAGCAGGGCGATTCGGCAAAACTTTCCCGTCGGCATAAAATTAACGAGGGTTTGTTTCTTGTTTCCCAAATGCTGCGTGAGAAAATCGTATTTTTATCGGTTACACCTTGTTTACTATTACAGCGAATATTCATGGACTGGTCCCGGAACGAGCGCCCGGGGAGTGTGAACGGAGGCTTAGCAAATTCACACTAATAGAGAAAGAAAATGCTGGCGCTGGAAGCCATTCCAGTGTTTTTGTTTTAGCCGGTGTCTCCTGGGGTCGGAGAGAGAATTTGGAAAACGAAACTTTTCGTAACCGAACTGTGAACTGCTTGGAAATAATTGCTACGTGGGATCCATAAAAATGGTTGTATATGGAGACCCATCCACGAAGGTTGGAATGTGCCTTTAATTTTGGTTGAATTCTTAATTCTTTCTTGGTGAAAAATATATTAAAAATTCAAAACTCGGGAAAATTAAAATTTCATCGAAACACGCTGTGGTTGATTGAAACTTCTAACAGATACAAAAATAAATTTTACTCACCGATCATTGTCGTCAGTAGGAACACAATTGCCGCAAGTGCGACTTTGTTGCATTGATGCTTCAAGCTGTCCAGCGATGTCATCACAAAATCGTTTGCATTATCCACATTGTCTCGTTCAAAGACGGTGCCGCGTTTCCATCTTGTGCTACTCGTCACTTTGCATGAAATGCCCACTTTTTGTATCTGTGTTCTGTTTCAAAATACGCAAATCAGGCTTGAGCCGTGACAGGAAGCGAGGTTTGGTACTTCCTGGTACACCGAAACACCGTTACACCACTCGGTTCGTAAAACTTACGCTCACCTCTTTCCGTAGTGCATGGTTTTTTTTTTGTCGTCACTTACTTTCTTTGCACTTTACTTTATTTTCTTTACCACTTCATAAAAACTTTGCTCTCCACTTGGCCAGCCCGTCGTGTCAGCACTACAACGTTGTGAATCCGACCAACAGAGGTCCCCACGTCATTGGTGCGATGCTGTTTTGCGTTGGCTTCGGACAAACTCGTTTCATAATTTCCACTATTTGTTCACCGCTCCCTGGGAGCTTTCGCTTCACATGGTCCGACCGACACGAAACGCTGGGTAATATATCGTCCTCATTTTTTACCGTTACTTTGGGTGTTCCGACTTATCGTTTGCTGCTGACGGATTCTGGTGTGAAGGTGTAAATTTTAACATCCGTTTCAATGAAGTATGGTTTACTGTTATGCATCAGCATGAAGTTTAAGAAGGATCTATAAGAAACTGATATTTTGATGTCCAAATTGTTGTTACATAATGTTGATGAGGTTGAAATAAATTAAGAAATAATTTTGTTTCATGTTGAAAAGAGCCACATGGTAAGATCATTTTTGTTGTAATACGCATTGCTCAGCATAACATAATTTTTCTTATTGTTGAATTTTTTTTCTATCTCTACATCTGCCTAGAAAACTCCATAAACAATCACTGAAAGTATTCTGAATCGAAATAACACAAACAACAACAAAATTCTACAGCTGAAAAGAGTAAAGCTTCGTTGACTTGCATTTATAACCGTCTCTTTTGAAACGATCCAATGCCGACGAAAGCAAGAGGACAGCTTGAAACCGGGTTGCAAAAAGTACCACCAAAAGTATCCCACCGACAGTGCCATATCCCGCTGATTGGTGGACGAAGGCATTCATAAATAAATCGCCACCATCAATTGCCGTTATCCACAATGCTATGGTTTCCGTTCCTTTCGCATTTGAACGGCGAGTCGTCTCGAACGGTTTCTTTCCATACACCGGACCAATCGATGGTCAGTGCATCACCACCATAAAAAAGAAGGAGAATTAAAAGTATGAATAGCGGCAACGCAGGATCGGTGAAATATTTAATGTCCATGAGCTGCTTCTCCGGACAGCAATGGCAAACGCAGCTGGAAAGCAGGACGAGACCCAACCGTACAAGGATGCTTCCCAACTACCGCACAGTGGGGATCTTTCCGAATCTCTGCATTCATGTGTCGGATGCTGATAATGATAAATGGTCAACGCCAACACGATAGCTCAACAGCAGCGGGATCCATGAAAGTTTTAGAAACGCCAACACCATTCTTCGTTCTGCGGTTTCTTTCGAAGGCCGTGAAACAGAAGAAAGCGCACAGAGAAAAGAGAAAATCTTGGCAATTTGCCAAGAACTAGCATTCGGATTCGGTTCGGTGTGAAAATGTAAAACGCTGGAAACCGGCGGAAAGCATCCATTAGTATCTTCAATAGTGATTGTGTAATGTTTACAAAAGTATCCCTAGCTAGGACCGATTCTAAGAAGTCAGTGTCTCTTTTGCTGTGAATAACAATACAATTAACTGCACATAAAAGGCTAATAATGGGCGCTAATGGTAGGTAACATGGTCGAAAAATGTATTGACCGCAGGCGGCAGGCCACAGCTCCATTACCGTTGATTTATTAAAGTTCACTGATCCTCAAACATCATCCGCACTTATCCCGTGCACTAACCCTCGTCGGTTCTTGTTATGAAAGCTCCTGTGTTTTGTTGTGTTTCAAAATATCCAAACACCTACACCGCCCATCACTGGAACACACGCACACCTCAAACCGACAGTTAGGAAGGTGTGCTTCGGGCATCGGCTCAACGTTCTACGCAAGGGGCAAAAACGGCTCACTTAATTAAAGTTGCCCCGAGCCCGAAATGTAGGAAGGCACGTCCATGATGTTGGTCGGTTTTGCCGTTGTAAACGTTGCCCACCTAGTCGTTGTCGTCATCTTTAGCCGTCGTTTTGCTTTGACACCAACGAGGTGACGGTTCGGAAAGGGACGGTAGCAAACTTGGTTTCGTTTTTTCGTTATGTTTCACCTTACTTCGGGGAACGAGTACAATGCCTTACGCCATTGCGACTTGATTTGATGCAAGGGAAACTTTTAAATCATCCATTAGCCAACATTAGATTGCCGCTGACGATGGCAGGCATGGAAAGCATAGGAGGCTTGAGAAGAAAAGCAAAAATGGTCAGGGAAACCGAGTGAAAATCGACACGCCTTTCCAGTGAGGTGTTGCTTACGTCCTTCCTCCACCCTCCCTTCTTCTAGCCGGTGTGGCTTTTCGGTTCGGTCAGAACAAGAAACAAATTTCAAGCCATCCTGTCCGACACAAGTGAACCCTGCAGTCATTTGGACGGAAAAGATGGAGCAATCTGGCTGACCGTAACCTGAATTCTGCCAGCGCAGAGATCCTCGGGGAAAATCAAGGAACAACAACGAAGAAACAGAAAACAAGAGAGTTTCCAAACAACCACGGTTCGTTAAAAATGCTTCCGTCGTTCGGTCTGTTGTTTTAGAGTATTTGTTTCTTCCTATTCTTCCATTAAACATAATCGTTTTGTTTACTGTTTATTTTCCTGCTTGTTTAGGGTTGCCGGCGACTACGGTCTTGCTGATTTTCGCCGAGGTCTTTTTTCCCGTTGGTGTACCGAAAGTTTGGCGGAGGTTCTTATGCTGGTTGCTTTAAGAATCTCATTTTCTTCTCCGGTCAGGAAAGCTGTCCGTTTTTTCTTTATTTGACGATAATTGGAATCGAGATATTTTGAGGATCAAATGTCAATATCTTCAAAGCAGTTCAATCTACGCCATTGTGTTCAAGGTTGCAGTAATTTTTGTATTTTTGTTTCCAATAATGTTTTAGCACATACTTTAGCAAATGATTATCGATTATCGCATCATTTGTTCAGCTTGAGCCAAAAAAGGAACATAGTAGGAACAAAAAAAAAACCAAAAGTCCTAAACAATCACTTCATCTGTAGACATGAGAAGGGTTAAATTGTTAAATCCTTTGAATAAAAGTTTATGTCTTCTTCCATGGAGCACACGCTTCGTGCCGTGTTGGCTAGTACGTGACGTTCTGAGCTAGCACATCGTGGTTCGGGGTTTCTATAAGAGTGTCCATCGTACATTGAAGCTTACAAGCGTGTTATGTTTTAATTAAAGGTATAATTCCACATCCTACATAGATGTTTGCTGATCCCGTCAAGAATAAGATACAAAACTTGAATTAACGATTACACTGACACTGATTTGTATAATATACTACTGAACACAAACAGTTGTTATTTTCGCACAGATAGAAGTAAATAGATAGACAGAAATAACGTAAAGTCACAACATAAAGTGGCACTTACGCAAAATAACGTGTTTTGAAGTTGAAAAACATAACACAAATTGATTCAGAATTAAATTGTAGCCAATATCACCCCTCTATATCAAACTCTTTGACACTGATTATTCATTTTCAATGCAAATCATCATTAATTAAGCAAACCACACGTAAACACATTTCACAAGAAACGTATTATTTCACTTATGAACTTTTTCGGTTTCCTTGTGCAAATGATGCTCTCGGATCTATAACATTTTCAAGGCAAAGTTTTGCCACGTTAACAAAATGAAGCTTTTATTTTTTTTAACCAAACGCAGCGAACCACATGGAGCACACAGCAGCACAAAACTAATTTCCATTATCCACTTAAGGTGCGATCCATTTTGGCACCGAGTCAAACGCCCTCGCGAACAGCGCGACGTTTTCACCGGTCTTCGTGGAAAGTCTTATCATTTTTCTACTGCCCTTCGCTTTCCACACACAACTGAACGTTCACACACGCGTGCACGGTATCGACCATGGGTATGTAAATGGTGAGAACAGTGTTTTCCACCTCCATTCGAACACACCCAGTTGCCACCGCAAAATGTGTTGATGGTTCCCTGTGGAGCGTCTTTCCATCACGAGGTGCTACGAAGCCATTTGAGTGAGGTGTGAAAGTTCTCTCGTGAAACATTTGCCAGCCTAAAACGAACCTTGAATGCGACGTGTGTCATATGAGTCGTGGCCCCCTGTGGGGTCAGCTAGTATTTTATGACACTTTTATCCGATTCCATAGGAGATACTACACAACCGGCACGGCCTTAAGAGGCACAGAACGTCGCTGAATGCATACGTCTCCACAGGATAATTGAAATTGATCGATCTTGTTCACCTTTCAGCGGGATTAACACTCACCAAATCAGCTGGAACCACACAGGGCAAGATAATGCGATTGCAACCCGCCTATCGAACACCGGTTCAGCTGTTTGGTGAACGAAGAAGCACTTCCAGATACACCGTTATAGGTGATCCGTTCTGAAAAACCTAAAAATGCACTGTATCCAATATAGACACCCGCTCTCAGTAACGCATGAACCAGAACTGACCTTCCAGCCTCCGGAGTAGGCCTCACAGGACCTGCCCAAATAGTTGGGTTCATTGGGAGCTCGTTATTCCAGTGTAAGGATCTGTTCACGACAGCACCGGATCCGCCAGTGTGACTTCTCATTCTCGTGGAGTCTGCGCGGTATCTCATGAAGGGCATGGTAATGTTTATCCTCCGTCAGTGTACCGGTTAAGTGTTTTTCCTGCATGAACTGTAGATGAATTCGTGGGAAAGCACTCTTCTACAGACGCACTTTTTAGGTACACACAGAGATGTTAGATCTGGGACTCACTTCCTCACGTTTAAACCATCTTTACATCACCTGCTGTCTTATATCAGCGATTCATTTCACACAAGATGCTCGTGCGACTTCTGAGACGTCGTACGATTCTAGGCTCCGCTGATTTTCTTCATTTGGCATTTTTAATCCTATTCATATTCTTGATTTTGAAGTCCAATGCAGTTAGAAGGTCGCCGATGGATTATCTCTTAAGTTCTTTAAAGTTAGCCAGACGGTGTTTTCCATAGAAGGTGCGTGGTCATACCGTAACGCTCGGATGTGAGGGCATTCGCACGCTGTTTTCTTAGAACGTGAAGGGAATCTATGAAACGGACATGATGCCATTTAATACATTAATGAGAATGTCAAAATGGCACGTCTGAAACTCACCAGTCGGTCGCATAGCATCGGCAGAAGATGAAAAGGAAAGGAATGTGGAAGGAATTTTGCTGTCTTACATTGAGCTGGTCTGTTACTACAATTATTGTTATAAGGCATATAAGATAGCAAGATGATTTTTAGAGCTCGGTTGTACTAGAATAAGGGTTCCTGTCAACTTCATTACAATTTATAAGACTTTAATAGTTGTTTTAAAACTCATGAAATATTATTCAATTACTTATAATAATTATTCATATCTGCCAAAACCTGAAAATTAAAGAATGCTTTCTTCAGAACTTCAATCCTGACAGACTGTTACCTTTTTTAGATGATATATCAATTACAAACCATTCCTAATAAATAGAATCCATTTTCATTATGTTTGGTCTCTCGATAACTCACTTTTGTCAACATCCTAAATGAAAGATCGCAGAACAAGCTGCTATCTTCATCACGGTTCGATTGAATTAAAGGTTTGATGACATTTCGTTCGGTGAGTCTGAATATTTATGTCGTCTTCCGTCGTCACTTGCGTTAGAGAAAGAACAAGAAATATGCAAGTCGGGTGGCAGACGAACGCCTCGATGTAACGTGTGCTAAATTGTTATTACATATGTAACGTGACACTCTGTTAGCTGCTTCGAATTCCATGAATCCCCGGCGCAGCTTTAAGGCGTTTTTCAAACGAGTATTTGTAAGGAAGGTGGTGGTTTCTTTCCTAGTCGAGAAAAAAGAAAACAAACACAGACGTCCATATGGGCGATGGAATATGTAACCGAGTTTAGGGTTGAAAAACGAACGGCGTACCTTTTTCTTGATCATTGGCAACGGGATGTATGATTTGGCAAGATGTTTCTTTTCCGAGGAACTCATCTTTTATTTTTTCTGCTTCAGGGTACTTCCTCTTCCGATTTCCGCTCGACATGGTGATATTTGAGATTCATTCCTTGTTCCAGGCGGGCAAGGAAGCTGCTTTTCCTCAAAAGTTACCCAGACCGTCTAAAAAAAAGCTGGCGGTGAAGAGTTTTTAGTATTGTGTTTAATATATGACTTTCAATTCATTTTGTTATAATAGTTTCTACAATGATAACACATGTGGGTCATAAAAAATAAATATCGTGTGTCATTCGATAATTTTATTCTTCGTTATGGGTTTGTTCTGAATTTTGGGCACTTTGTAGCACACATCTGCCCATTGTTTCTCTTTGAAAATGAACAAATGATTCTTATCCTTCGTTTCGAGTGCTGAGAACTTCTTTACAGTCCGCTGACAATTGGCTACAACTTTTTAGTGTGGACCTAAGCTGGTCTTTTCCCGTAGCAACGACATCGATACTGGCAATCTTGAAGTTTTAAGCATGGAATCGATTGGAATAAAAAAGGGAAAACTGAAGATTGCACTCAAGTAGCCTGATTATATTTTCAATGTCTTCCAATCGCATTACATAAGATTGGCGATGTTATGTTGAAGCTGTTTTAAAGTGGCAAAATTCGTTTCCTGCATGATTTTTGTTTCTCAACTAAGGAGTACAACAAATTCAAAATGCAGTCTCTTAGTATGCATAAAGGTCAAGGTTATTTTTAAGACAAAAATATAAAGCTTACCTTTCCTACCAGTCGCCTGTTGGGCATGGCACAGCATTTTCCCAGACATGATAATCTTTCAGCTAAATTCCACGGTGGAGCTAAACGCAAAAAAATAAACTAACGACTCAAGTCCGTAGCATCTCGGCATTCAGTAAACACAGGGAAAACATTTAAGTAGCAGCCAGTAAACATCTCAACCAAAAATCAGAGCGCTTCGTGCAATCAGATGCAATGCGCTGCACATGCAGCCCTCGGGGGTAGAGTGAGGTTCCGACCTTCGCTTAAGTTTAACCTTTGCCTTAACTGCGAATGGCGCTGACATTGTGAAAATTGTTTCCTAGGTGCGATGGAAGTAGCACATTTTTATCGTGTTTGTTCCAAACCCGACGATTCCAACGATGGTCGAGATTTGCTGTGCTGCTTAACATGGAGCTGTGCATGTTGCGGAAAGTTTAAACTTTGAACAGGCGTTTCAGGTGGGTTATAAAACTGAACAATTGGAACACGAATACTGTTTCCCTTGTTCCTGAAAAACCCCCGTTATGAAAATGAGGCGGGGGTGTGCTTTACAAAGCAGGTTTCCTGTTTATGGGTGGGACATGCTTCGGTTTTGGGTGTGTTGGGTGAAATGATGTAAACAGTCTACTTTGTTGAAAATGGTCACAGATGAATCTCGTCAACTATTGTAGCCATTAAAAATTAGATGAAAATCCACATGTAAAAGAGGAATAAGTAAAAGATGATGTTTGATATAAAAAAGTTTGAGAAAACTTTTGCGGCTTGTCATAACAGTTTTATACTTGAGATATGAATGACTACTTTCATATTTTATTTGATTGTTATCTACCTTTTATTCAAAGCAGTGCCATACCTGGGCAATGCCGTAAATATGTATTACCCATATTTCAATGCAGCACGTTGAATGTAAAACTTTTCCTTCGTTTCCCTCATGCGAACTGCGAGTGGAAATGGGGACATCGAAAAAACTCACTCGTAAGAAATTTTTCCAGAGTACTTGTCTCTTTGTCGCGTTTAGAAATTCGGTTATGGATCCAACTTTGAATGTATTTTGACAAAATAAAACCAACGAACCAAAAGTTGGGCACCCGATGGCGAACTGGACGAAGAATGTCGGACCAAAGGCATGAATTATTCACATAAAATTCACAAAACTACTCGCCACCGGAACCTAATCCTTCAAAACAATCCAGGCCATTTTTATGCCACCTCCATCCTGCAACGCTCACCGACCACCGGCATCCTATCAGAATCGTGGCCATGGAATCAACACAAGCTGGCATCCCTCGGCCATAAGCCCACGCGTGTTGTCTGACCAAACCGGCAGCATAAACGCTTGAATTGTGCAACTGAGCATGGGCGTGCTGGGAATTATTCATAGATTTTATTTTTTATTGCAAGAACTGGTTGTCCTTGTCGTGGCTCAGTGGAAATGGATCGGCAATGGTTCAAGTTTGGCCTAATCCGTTTCCATGCACGAATAATGGATTCTTGTGGTTGGAATTGCACAAAAGAAGTACAACGACTTAGCGGGTTGGCGAGTTCTCGTCCAGCTGAAAATTCATTTCCAAAATAATGACGAACAGCGAGGAAATAGTTTTACCGCCCAAGCGTTTACTATGCTGAAAACGCCGTCGCCAACTCAACTAAGGCTATACTGTGTGTATATCCGCATCAAACTGTCTCTCTTGAATTCTCACATTTGCTTTGTGTTGCTGGTAAACGACTTATAGTGATCTCGACTTCCTCGATGGTTCGTGTCGTTTTCTCCTAGAACTAGTGATCACTAGTTTCTCTACTTCCTCCTCGAGGAGCGTCGTTGGCTGGGAGTGTGTGGACATAGGACATATTTTGGGAAGAATAATCGGGTATAATTGTTATTTATAGACAAACATATAAGCAGGCATGTTCGTGGATTTTCTGCTCTGCTAGGTGCTGAATATTATCCAGTCGATGTTGTGCTTGTTTGAATGATAATGTGTTATGAAAAAACAGGAATGGAATGTCTTCTTTAACTAATCCCATTATTTTTACCTTACCATGTCATTTCAGAAATAGATTGTATCGACACTTTACACGAGTCTTTATCAACTTTTCAACTTTTCCAATATAAAAAATTTGTTCGAACTTCGAACTAAATAGCCTTAAATGTTATTTTCACAATCAAACTTCTAAAACTAAAATGTTTAAAACGTACATGGTTTTCCTTAACTGTAAATTTTTATTTTCATTTCGAAAGCTTTTCGAATCTATCACTTTTAAAGAACCCTCTCATATGTCAGCCATACGAGAGTTGACATGCCAATGATATGATTGGTAAGCAATAGCATGACAGAAGAGCTCACATAACATTGTATCTCACAAGAAACTCGTCAATACAAACGGCTATTCTATTCGAAATTGTCAAGCCATCATGTGATATAGAAAACTCATAGAATCGCAAAACGATATTCACTCGGCAAACATGGTTTCCATACTAACGGATCTTTAACGACGGTAAATATTCGCACGACATTCAGTTAACGACTGCCGCGATAATAAAGGCTTTGGATGTCATTGGAAGACGCGGTGCGACGGTACCGTTCTCATGCTAATCAAGTAGCTACTGAAATCGTTTAACCTGTCAACATAAGGTACCCGCTTGTTTTGCAAGAATATTTTTCCTTCCACGCATGTGTTACAAAGCCATGTGTTTTGAGCCATAAGAATGCTTCCTAACGATCGATGCTGAAAATGTTTCGAGGCTTGGAAAATCCCGACTTCGTATCGCAGTATTTACAACAGCAAGCATTTACAAAAGTGTTTTAGTAGTGAATGCTTAGTGTTTCAACGTGAGATAATATTTTTTTGGATTGCTTATATTACTTGTTTCATTTTGTTACCCATAAGTCATTGATAAGTGGTGATTGGTCAAAACATTTTCATACCAGTGCATCTGTTTCCAATCAAAATGTGTTTTGATTCAAAATCCATTTGAATTTAAAATAAAAATGATGTTTTACTTGCTAAACTGTTTTGAAACTCATTTTGATTTGACATTGTCTCGTAAAAAATTAGAATCATTAGTTAATGTTGTATTTTGTATAAGGTATATTTTATGCGCAGACTCCATTAATGTTATGCCATTAATTTGATTGGACAATGGAAAATATGGTAACGAAAAGAAGTTGAAAAAATAATGATTTGTTCCTTTTTGCCCACGATCTCTTTTGGATTCTAAGAATATTATTAGAAGCTTCGCTGTTAGTGATTTGGTAGAGAAGAATAATATCTCAATCCCTTCGTGGCCAGGGAGAACTCTCAATAACTGGTATGGAAATGAGTCGCAAGTTTTACACTTCATCTGAGAAGCAAATGAATGATTAATGCGTTGGTTAATTAGAACACGTAATCCTTTCGGAAGCAACGAAACTCTCTTGTGAACATTAGATGCGAAGATACGGATGTGTTTTGCAAGCAACACTGCGGTCTCCAAAGCTAACAGTAAATAATGCTTATTCATCTGCCCGGGTGGCAAAATCATCATGCTTTTTCGTTTTGTTGGTAATAATTGTTAATTGGACAGAAGGAGAAAGCATGATGAATTTGCCCGCTGGGTGATGGTTATTTTCCCGTCAGCATGATGTTCAAAAACATCCGCAAACAGGTTTGGTTGCTGCGAAGAAAAGGTTAGATTCTGCACAGCATGCCAAAAATAAACCATAAAAAGTTAACCCACAATACTCCATCATGGCTTCCTTGCACTGGCTCTCGGGAAACTTTTTCGCATGCACGCAATATCGATCACTTTGGGGTTGCATGTGAAGCGTTTGTTATTCTTTTTTTGGCCACCCACCATCCCATCTCCTGTGAACGATTGCTAGACGATGCCCCTATAGTGATGAACTGCATCCGGGCTACATAACCGACAAACAAATTGCCGTGCATCGCCAGTGGTTTAATCATTTTTATCTCACGTCGAGGGGATGCGGCCAACACCATCGTCACATCGCACCGAGACCATCCGAGGGCTCATCATTTATCTCCGGGACACGCAACCGGCGAATGGTTGTTATTCTCATGGGGACATAAAATCCGTGGTTTAGGGTCCCACTGGGGAGTATTTTTCAGCGAAAGGTTGGTGATTGTGGTACGTGTATCCGGTGACCGGAGCTGCAAAACAAACGGATTCGTGTTTGTCTGGCCACCGGAGCGATGTGGTAATAAATCTCTCACAATTTGAGGTTAGAAGTATGACTGCCGCTTTCGGGTGATCTTGTGATAAAGAGTCTTTGAAAAAAATAATTCACCACACTGACAAAGAAAATCATTCCAACCGTGATTAATTTATGAGCCTCTTTTTACACATATGTTCAAAATAAAACATTAACCCCTCCATCTCAGAATCCGAATCCAGTGATGCAACTTATTCTTCAAACTATTTAGTCGTTGAAGTGAGAATGGTTACTCGAAAGAGGTTCCTGATTGGAAATGGTGGACCATTTCTCCACTAAAGTGGGAATAAATGGTTCTGGCTTAAGATGCTAGTTTCTCCTATCTGACCACAAAGAAACGGTCGAACAGTTTATCGAAATAATTCGATTGTGTTCCGTTAATTGACCGACCCGATAAGTTTCGGAGTTATTTATTTTTAATCTTTCTACGCCTGGTCTGAGCGATCTGCCGATCTATTCCTTCCGGTCAGCCCTCCGCACAATTACCACAATAGTCCACCAATAGAGCCATACTGGGCACAAACCGTGCTACAGGATAATTCGAGGGGTCCGACTGTAAATTGCCGTCCAGGGCAAAGCACTCCAACGAGGGTCGCTGGGGGGGGGGGGGGGGGGCAGGCGTCTAGGAAATAAATTGTTGGATCGTTAAAATGTCATCCGTTCGACCCGAAGGGTGTGCAAGGATCAAGGGGTCAAATCAATTCAACCAACCAGCGGACAAAACGTTACAAAATACAGTAGAAAAAAGAGGGTGAACACTGTACCATAACGAAGTCCGATCGAGTCTTGCCGAGTCCACCGGTTCGAGAATATTACCTACCAACGAAAACCCGTGCACAACAGAACCGTACCGATCTGGCCGGTTATGCCTGCGATTGTGTTAGAGCAATCGGTTTGCTGCACTACCGTCAGTAATTGATTGGGTGATTTAGTGGCAGAATCGCCATCGAAGAGGTAAATATAAGGTAGGATAGCTGAGGCCATGGCCTGACTGGGCAAGATTGGTAAATTTCTGGAGGCAAGTTCACTACGAGTGGCAGGTTAGTTGGTTTCTTTCTTTTGCGAACGGTTTAGTCCTCTTCTCTGTTGTTACCTGAGAGTTCTTTTGTGTGGCTAACAAATGAGCTTTGGTAGAAAAGAAATAAATCCTTGTTGTACAGAAAATACAACCGATACGAAGTTGAAAGAATATCAGCAACCAGTTCCAATTGTACTGAATTATTTTATAGCCAATCCTTCTGCAAATAGGTCAACTAAAGGTGAGACTCGTTCCAATTCCAAACGTTTTATATTGTATTCTTGTTTTCGAAAGCTATTTATAAAATTCCCCCTGAATAAGCAGTCAAGGTGAAATGAACAATAGTGCGATCAAAATGTTCTGAAACACTTCCCAACTGCACACACCTAGTTTTTGAGGAGAAGAAAATTTCCATCCTCAACATCATCGTCGAGATCGCGATGTCATCTGTTTGAAGGATGCGCAAAACTTTACCACCCATTATGGCAGGCAATTGTTGACAATATTTCATCTGTTTCTGTTCCTAAGCTTTAAAAATGGCAAAGGCTTGAAGGCAAAATTGAAAAAGTTTTATCCATCGCCCTTCAAGGCAGAAGCCGCACTGTGGGTCGCTGTAGGTTGTGATGGGTGGCATGTAATTTGGACGAAACATGTAAGAAAACTGAAAAAGTTCATGTAAAATCTGGATTCATGTGTTCTAGAATACAAACAAAACTTGCAAAAACGTCGATCTACTGAATATTTCAAATATTTCTATCGAATTCATAAACAACCCGAACAGGCACGCACTTACATTTTGAGAAATGTCCTGAATAAAATTTGCAGTTAGAATATAATCCATCGGTGCTGACATTTACCGTTTGTTTGGTTGTTAATGCACGAGTTATAATAAACGACCGATATTTAAGTCCAGTGACAGGCACCAGACCGGTTCCAGTGTGAGCCGCCGAGGTATATTCGTATTTCCCACTTACTGGTGAAAATCTCAGACGGCAAACAAACGAACCGCGATAGTCTTGGCTGAAATGGCAAGGATGGCTCGCTTTTGCATCCTTTTTGCAGCCTCAACCGATGGTACCGTTTTACTTTCAACTTTCCGCTTTCAACCCATATTTCACAACTTTTATCTGATTTGTGCTGATGGTGGTTCCATGGGACGTGGGCGTGTTGGTTTGCTTTATTTCAGCCCAGACCAGCGGTTAGTTGCGGACGAGTCTGGAAAAGGCCTAACTATAATTCGTCATTTTCACGTAAATTGAATTTATCTTTCCATGGCACGTTTGGTGCTAGTTCACTTTTCACTGTTGACTTAGGGCATGAATTCGTTTGAGGCGTTAAAAAGCTTTCTAGCCCCTGATTTGTGCCTGCATGGTTATGATTTCGCTAAATAACGAGATTCATGAGCATTTCTGATCCATATACGAGTGTTCTGGGGATTGAATTACTTATGAACATACCCTATTATCTTCAATCGATTTATCTTAAGTTGGAAGTTTTTAATTTTTCCTTTCTGCATTCCTTCATTTTTGAATTTTAAACATTTTCTTTTTTGATTCTTTTTCCAACCAAAATTAATAAAGATTGTTATACTTAAAAACGACTAGTAAATTGAATCAATACTTACCTATCCCACGTGTCCGTGAACATAACAGAGAGAAGAGAAAACATTTTGACCACGAGTACGGATATCTTACGCTTAGGGTTGGACAACTACTATAAGCTGAGAGTGTACTAAAAGCCGACTTATAAAACTCATCCAATTTCTGTTCTTTAATACATGGTTTTCTCAACAACCGTTCCTAGCCCTTCGATCCTATAACCCTCGGTATAGATAATGGTAAATCTATCGACCATGGACCGCCTCTTCCGATCGCACAACTCCGATGATCAACTTTCCTGCTTTGCTTTTCAAGCAAGCATCGTTGTTTACTTTTACCGTCGTTGCCTTTCGTTGCTGGTTATCCGTATTAAAAATAGAACTCAAGACTTGTCGGTAGATAAGGATGTTGTATGAGGATTTTCTTGTTGAGTTGCTCATAGCTCTGAAGCTCGGATGAAACTTAGTTACCGAAGATGAAAGAATGTAGCTAAAGAGGAAGAGAAAGATCACTGATTACTTCTAAATGACATAAGTTTATGCGCCCTCGTCCGTCGTCTGCCACCACCACCTGCAGATCGTCGGCATGCAGATTATACGGACACTCAAATGTTTACGAGAAAAAGATGGGACAAATACAGCACAAGCACTTTCTTTTGTTCGTAATGACGTTTCCTTCCCGGTGAACGGTCCCTCACTCAGAATTCTATGACCCATAGCTTTTTCACACCTCTTCCTCCAACGTAGACATTTGTGGTTTACCGGTAATTTTCCACTTGATTGTTGATTGGGTCCAAAAAAGGTGAACATTGAATGGTTGCCTCTAGCTGCAGTACGATTTATCCGGAACCGACCACGGTTCTTCCGATTCCGGCGTGAGTTGATCGAGCTTGTTAGCTCACTTGAAGAAATACTTAAGACGAAAGTGCGTCTAACCCGGGGGAAGGTTGATATCACTTTTTCCGGGGGAAGGTTGATATCGAATTTTCGCTTAAAGAGAACCAAACAATTCAAGCGGAAGAACGAAAGCGGACAGCGCTGGAAACCTCAATAAACTGAGGATGAAAGTGCTTGTGCGAAAAGAACCTGCAAAAAGAAAAGCACATCTTTACTTGCGGCCATAAATCAAATATGAAGAGCTCTTGCGCTGTTCACGTTGTGAAATGTGGTAGAAAAATATCCCAATACAAAATTGATTGATTTTCCGATCGCTGAAAGGCGAAGCGAGATGAAAACCATAAACATGGTACGGCTTTCGGGAAGAATCGATGTCTCGGGGAAAGCTAAAACCGTTGAAAACAAAAACTACGGAGTGTTGTTTTGGTGGAAAAACAACTTTCCGGCCACTTCATTCATCGGTTCATACTCTACAATGTGTCGGACGATATGTAAAAAATGAGAAAGCAGACTCGTGACACTTTGAAATTTGCCGCGTTTGTGGGTTTGTCCCCTTTGTTTGTGACCCACTTTGTCAAAAACCATCCTGTGTCAATGGTTTGAACCTCTAAAAGTCGGACCTAATGAAGTAATGCTCATGTTAGAATAATAAAAAAAAAACAACTATTTCACTCCATTGCTAGAAAACCTCGAATCCGCAACTGTGACTGAAAACTGAAACTGGAAATTACTGTACACTGTTTGCCTACAACGAGAAAGACAAGCAATCACAGAAACATTTGGTGAAAATTAAGTCACCCTGCCGAGCGGGTTGTGGGCATGCAATAGTGAAGGGTAGCATGATGTTGACTGTGGTTCGAAAGGAGACCCTAATGAGTTTGTTCCTGTATTTGTGCGGGTGAGACAGATTTGCCAGCTAGCTTTTCGTCTGTTGCTTTATTTCGTTGCGTAGCTCCCGATGCCCGGAATCGACAGCCGTTCCGAGGGGCATAAAATATCCACATGCATCCAATTGGACTCACTCGTATAACCAAAACCACACTGGACAGTCCAGTTTCGTATCGTTTTCCAGCCGTGTACCAGTTCTTGCGATGTTTGTATGCCTCTGTCCATAGCGAGGATGGGCAAGCTTTAAGGGTGGCAGTTTGTTAACACGTATCACTGCATCTAGAGCCTTAGCGTAATGGCACACGTACACACACGCACGTGGCTCCACTTCGCCTGACAAATCTTGTCTTGGCCGTCAAATCGTGAATAATACTATCCTCGGTGCGATTTACGAAGCATAGAAGAAGCCGACCGAAACGTGAGAGTTATTTGCCCGCATAAATATGCACGACATTAAGCCACTTCACTGCCGCAGCTGCACTATTCCTCGTAGAAGCGCCGTTGCGAGACCGATTGTGGATGGCGAACTGTTTGAAGTGTTTTGCATATTGCAGTTGAATCCGAGCGTGCTGGAACGAGGCACGAGGTGGCATTGTCGTTATTAGTTAAAGGGTTGGTGCCTGTACAGCAGTGGCCAGAGTGGTCCTGAGTCCCGCAGTTACTTCGCCCGATCCTGCAATGCCTCAGGCTATTGAAGTTTTGCCAAAGCATCAAAGGAACATCCACCCGTGTGGTCCGGAGTTTGCGGGAGCGGATAAGATACTTATCGATCGGCTTCCGGGTGGAAGAGGGCGCACGGTGTCTTCACCCATTCGTGAAGCAGATTACTGGCGCTCCCTGGAGCGCGGACTCGACCGTAGGACGAATGCCAAGTGTTTATGCGGTGATGCATGCAAGGCTATTCCAGCGTATTATTGCAGAAGTATGATATCCTTATGTACCTCATCGTGAGCTCTGTGTTAAGTCAATGGTGGTTTCCTGGATGCTATGCAGTGTATGTGGTGATATGGAAAGTCTTAGCACAGATGGACATTCTAAAGTAACTCTGCTTAATGGCAAACAACTTAGTATAAATAATAGAGTTGTGTAATTCCCATTCAAATTCATGAATCTGAATCAGATCAGTTTTATAGATTCATGATCTTTTAATGAGCCATTCTTGAATCCCAAAGATTTATTTAAGGTTCATTAATTTTAAAAGAACAGAAAACTAAATACCAAAAATGGGTAAGCAGAACCCATGTTTTTTTGTGGCATGATCCACACTAATGAAAAAATCATCAAGATTCGTGAAAGAGCCATAAAAGATTCATGAAGACTTCATTGAAGTTACGTAAGATTCATCTAAGTTTGAAAACTCGAATTTAAATAAAATCATGAATCAATCTGAATGAATCTTCGGTGAATGATTCATATGAATGAATTTCGCCTAAAGATTCATAAGGCGTAACAATAATGAATACCCTTTACAGTTGGTTTTGATGTAAAGTTCTCTCACCATCCAATTAGTCTGCCAAGTCAAACTAATTAAAAAAATGTTTGATTCCAAAATCGTCGTTCTACCGCAACGGGTTAGTCTGTTCTTCCTGATGATAGATTCTTATGATCACAAACGCAGCACAGTTTCTCGCGAGCGGTAATACTGGAACGAGAAGCGAGAACCATGGCAGAAAGTGTGCGTTGTTGGGTGTTAAGACCATGAGAAAACTCTTTTTTACCATTCCAGTACTTCCAGACAATGATGGCGGCTGTGACAACATTATTATCGCATCGCACCAGATAATGTGAGCGAATGGTTCGGACGGGAATGTTAATTCTTCGATGCTTTGCGGAAGAAAGCATAGCCAAACACGGTACGGGAATTTGTTTTGCTTATACTGAGAAAACTCACTCTCTATGGTCATATGAACATATGCACACTCCGTAATTTCTTCAGTTTCCGATTTATTTATGTCCTGACGAATAAGATATGGTTAAGAGATTGTATTTGATAAAAATCATTAATTTCAAATGGCTTTCAACATTAACCCTGAAATACATTATGTTTTCAACCTTCAGCTAGTTCTCGGGGATGGATTTAATCCCGTTGGTTGCATTTAATGAAATGGAAAACAGCGTTTCAACGCTTCCGTGGATTTGTTTTGTGAAGCGATGCATCCAGTATAAAATCGAGGGTGAACTGAACTTGGCAGCCAATTAGCGTCCATTATGAGCACAAAACTCCATTCATAGATTTCATTTATTTCACATAAAGCGACGTTCAAGTTGTGGTTGAGTACAATTAGGAAAGTATTCCGCTTTATTGCATGATGAAAAATCCGAACATAAGTAGTTTTTCTTTACCCGGCCTCAAAACGTTAATTAAAATCATACACCTAATGATTAACGATGGGTCCTTGTTTAATGACATGAGCGAATTTTGCGTACGAAACTATAATAAAATTTCTCAAAATCGACGTTTTTGATAAGTAAATGTACATCAAGATTTTAAACGTGCATGATCAGAGTCTCAAATCAAAATGCAAAATACTTTGTAAATCATTTAAAGCTTTAGCGTAAAAACATCTAAAAAACGATAAACACTTCTGCCCAATACAACTTAGCCTGTGATACTAATCACGATGTTTGGACGATGTGCTACAAGGTAAACTTCAAGCACTGAGAAAGAATGTTGTTGATACTAATTACGGAAATGGAAAACTTTTGGAGGGACTAATCCGTTCGTGGCAAAGCCCATTCTGCTGCTTTCCATCAAACAAACCGCAGTAGCAAAGATAAAACCGGAAATAACCATATGCCAAACATCATCCATTCATTCGGCTATGCTACTGCGGCGAAGGCTGAGTCAACGAAAAAGATCTTTTTCCGAACCCAGCTTTTGGCAGATGCGGAATCACGTCCCTTCTGTTTCAATCAGCCCTATCGGAAACCGGGCGTGATACCTGAACGGTCTTATCACCGGTAAACGAGACTGAGGATGATACGGAAACCAGATGCTCGGTGGGACCTATACGGTTTGAACGAAACGATAAATTCCGAGTCAAAGAGCCGAGAAAGCTTTGCATTGTATTAACTAATGTTTTGGTTGATTGAATAATTCTGTTCAATTCATTCCTGACCAAAAGCGTTCAAAAATTTTTTTTGTGTTTTTACTTGATTCTTCGTACTCATTTTATTATGATTTCAAAAAGAACAACAATTTCCTAGCTTTACAAAACCAATTTGGATATATTGATTAGTTAATGTATAGTAAATATTAAACTTAACAGTGGACTTATTTAGATAACTGCTGCAGAAGCTGGGCTGGAATATTTCTACTAACAAATACTTCCTCTTAAACATATTTGTTTTTCCTTCACAACCGGGTCCGAGCTGGTTGGGAGAGAGATCACCCAATTCGTCTCAATCACTGAACGCAAACAAATCTAATGATGAACCCATTAAAGAATTAGCTGCTCGGCAGGAAACAAAGAAGCTGGTATTAATTAGCACAGGTCATCCTAAGCCCACCCCGTCTAATCGTCTTCTAGTTAGGACATCAATCTTTCGGAGCCATCTGCTTCTGGGCAAGAAGAGCCAATTTTCGCAGGCTTCCTTCTAGTGTCATGTGAACCACTTTTTGTTAGACTCCGAGTTAGTCTCGCAAGGCCAGGTAGATGGTAGGACTGACCACAGCATGGATTAGAGAGGAAACCATTAGGCGATTGGTGGCGATTAGTTTTACATCCTGTCATATCCACAGCAGCGAGAAACCAACCAATCGATTGTTCTTTGACAATGTTGCTGTACGGCGTCAACAGGTACGAACAAGTTGAAAGAAAGCGCAAATAATACGGGACGTTTTTATGACATCAGAAGCACATTGGAACAAAGTAGATACGCAACAAAAAAACGCTGTCCATTGCGTTGCCATCACATGGCTCACGATGACCGTTTCAAATTTCGTTACATACTGATTTTTCACACTCTGAATTCCAGATTAAACCATAACTAACTGAGAACGTTGTTAAATTTGGTGGAAAGTGCTAAACAACTACTAAAATTGTCAGACTTACAGTACAAGTAACTAGAAGGTTACGTGCATAGAATGCTATTTTATTACATTTGAATATAATCACAATCACTGAACCAAATACTCTTTTATGACACCATGTTGACTTTACTTCAATTTAAAAAGACGATAGCTCATGCGATATTTTTTGTCATAATGGAAGGGTAGTGAAGTCCGGCATAAACCGGTCGATACTCCGAACGGTGTCGATGGACACGAGCTGATGAAAGCCACAACCGAGACGGAAGCTTCGTTCCTTTGTTCGTTTAATCGCTATTCCCACATCGCTCAAGGAAACGGAAATTGCATGTAGAACTAACCTTGCCAAAGCCTTTTGGCATGTCCGTTTGACCTTTTTTGAAAGCCATATGTCCTGCATATGAACGATTTAAGACAGTTTACAACAACTACGATAAACTGTTTCAGCAGTTTCGATCAATCTTGCTATGAATTTTCTCAAACAACAACACATTCTTTTCTTATACATTCTGATGAATGATTACAAACATAGTACTATAACTATTTGTCTTATATATTTTGTTTACTATTTTTTACAAGAAGACTTTCATTTGTAAAACATAGAAAAACAATATAGCGAGCCGTTTTCAAACCGAGAAAAACTATTCTTAGTATAAATCAATCGAAAATAAAGAAGTTTTTTCACTTGCTTTTACGGAAGCATGCGATTCTGTAAATAAGTATCAACATAAGAACCTGATGTGAATTCAAAATTATCGTGACGTAGTTCCTTGATCCTCAGTCCGCTACCAGTAAATTTGTCTATTTGACAAACCAGCATGCCACACTTTGATCAACATCCAACCTGATCTGGAATTAACGCTGACCAAGTCGTCAAATAGCTGTATTACATAAGCCAAGCCCAGATAGAAAATCGACACTGAAGTCAACAAAGCTGTAACATAAAGCACCGCACGCCAAGCATACAAATGACTGCTTATGTCAATACCATTTTATCGAGGAGTTTGCTTTGGTGTATGCGGTTCTTTTCGCAATAGAGAGCCGATAAACGAGTGAAAAAGTTTCTTACCGTAAACAAGCCACCGTTGCAGCATTTTGGCAGATAATGTTGTTTGTGCACATGAATGTGCTGTCAATGGTGCAGATCATAAGCTTGAAGAATTTTTAGCTAGATAAATAAAACGAGTATCGGTGTTTCAAAGCGATATGATTATTTGATTTGATACTATACTAAATTCATGTGATGTTAAGTTTCAGGTTGTTCTTTTACTAATTTTACTACTTATCTTTTCAAGATAAGTTTCTTTTGTGCAAATGATGAAATGAAGGAAATATTTGCTGAGTAGAAGAAAATATTCTGGCACCTATTGGTGGGTTGAAATAAAATAATAATGATTCAGCGAAAAACAAACAAATATCAAAATTGAAAAGTAAAAATCAATAGGAACATACTTTAAACCCAAACTCGACAGTAAAAACTAGGTAAATCGTACAAAGAGCAAATTCGCAACACACTGAATCATATTCGTGTTAGTTTAGTTGCATTCTTAACCGATCGATGGAATGAGAAAAATACACCGTTGATATCAGGTGAATCAATGGTCCTGGTTTAACGTGCACATTTGGGAAAGGTTATACCGATCCACATGTGGGTGTGATAGCGATCTGTTGGAAAAACATATTTTTTGGTCCCAGTTTAATCTTCTGCCACCAATTCCAATGCTGAACACATAGGGAAACTGGGGACTTTTTTTCATTTCGCATTTGTTGTTTTTTTCATTTAGTGAGTGTGCATGAATTTAATTTTATATCCGACGAATTTTGCGTGTGATGGAAAAATTCGGTGCGTGCAACTATTGGCTTTTCTGGCACCGGTACATTGAATTAATTCAGTTTAATTTCCCAACTTTCCTGCCAGCATAATAGTTTTTCGGTGTGTTTTCTCTATGTTTTATGTGGGCTTTCCAACGAGGAAGGGTGGATTTTTTGTCTGACAATGTTTGTGCCGTTTGTCCCTCCTTCAACACCGCTTTAGTTTATTTTGAATCGCAAGTGCATCAATGGCTGATCGCAAGAGAAAATAATTATTCAGCTGTAAAATCAATATTTATGTTCAATTTCACCCACGATTCATTGTGTTTTCCTTCCGAACTTTCAATATTTTCATCGGTGCCGGTTTATTGAGTATTCTTTCTTCATTCCTGTATAGTTTGCATGATTTAACGATGTTGAATGTTCAATAAGCGCGATAAGATATGTTTCGTTCAATTTAGCTGATATATGTATATTTATTTTCAGGAATTTTTTTTTTGAAATGTTGCTTGGTTTTTGTTAAACTTAATACATTTAATGGCAAAACGAGTGTAAATCTTGAAAATTTACTTGTATTGTTGTATTTAAACTTTGTACATTCTTGCATACATTTGAAGTTCATCCCAGTTAATTTTGATAGAGATATTTTGCAATTTTTTTCAGGTTCGTTTTGGATGCTTGCAAGAACGCAATTTCATTATTACAACATACTGGGCGCCTCCACCAACCATCTCGACGAAGATCACACCACCTTTCTTCAAAGACGCCATTTGCCATTAGCAAAGTTCAAATGAAATCGATATTGGTTTTATGCAAAGTCATAGTAATCAACGTTTATTACGCTCCCATTGATTAGTTTTAAATTTGTCACTCATCAGACATTTGTACATGTTTGACAAGAAAGATTTAATTGATTTTTAAATGATTAAGAATAATTTATCTTTCAAGAGTCGTAAATCAAATGGCAACGCCCATTTGCTTCGGTTTCAAATTAAGTTTTAAAATACTGTTTAATTTGACTTTTTTCAAAATATGGTTGGTCAAATATAACGAGGGTTGGTCATTTAAGACACAGTGAAGTAAGATAATTCGACGAAAGACAAGCATGGAAAATGCAGCTTATCATCATCTTTAGTTACTATCATTTTGTGCAAGTAATACCGTTCAAAGTTATGGATTAGTTACCCATTTTCATTTCTTTGTACCAATTGCCACTCTGTCCTCTGCTATCTTTGTATGAGACATTAATCATTAATTGCCAATATATACACTTCTCAAGGATATAATGAGGGGGCAAGACACGCACTATTTAATCGAAATCTGTACGAAAGCATCCTCAATTAACTACGACGACCAATATTCGATGTACCGTATAATCCTCACTGGGCAGGCAAGTACAAAGCACCGCTGATGGTTTGAGTGGATGCATTCAAATGCAGTTTCAAATGTAATTGTAATGCCACGAGCCATTACCGCATGCCGGCGTTTCAAATAGCTCTAAAGCTTGAAGCCCACTTTTGTCGAATCATTACCTTCATCAGTTAGTTCAGTGTGGATTCCATCGCGAATGGGGGTTTTGTGTTTCAAGGACCATTCATGGTTTGGACGATTTTCACGCTCACTCGATGAACTAGAGCTAATAGATTCGATTGACGGCTCCAGTTCCAACGAGAGGCAATACAAAGCTTAAAAGGTGGTTCACCGTGGCATGGGCTGGATTGAAATGTGATACGATGGAACCCTTACCGATGGTTGAGAGTTTTCTACCAAGTGGGGAACAAAACTATCCTCAAAGTAAAAATATTTGCTTTATCTAAAAGCAAACGCCAGGTTGAAATGGTAACTGATAGCAGATAAAACTTTGTTAATTTCATGTCAAAGCCTCACTTCTTCGTTTTGCTTTCAATGAAAACATTCTGGGTGACATAAAGTTTACTAATTAAAAAAAAAACACTGCTTGGCTCTTCTTAAAGGACATTGATAATGAGCTGGCGAGGATGCAAATGGAAGGCCGTGTTGAATTGAAGGAAGGTAAAAAATGTGTACCAAAAAATAGAATCGCTCTGATCAAATTTACTGTAAATTTATCTAGGTGGGTGCAGTCATTTACGTTTGATAATTGTTGAATAAAAACGTTCAAAAATTATTGAATAGTAAGAACGGCTGACAACAATAGTATACTGAATGTTAAGATTTTCGCAAAACTTTTAATTTACATTTCATAACTTAACATTTCGCTAACCTTATCTAATTAACATGTTGTTGTTGTTCTTGTTGTTGTTGTTGTTGTTGTTGGGAAATAATATTTTTCTCAAATATGCACTCCTGCTTTGTTTCGATTATAATTAATTCACATACGTTGTATAACGAAATCTTAGCTTTGTGGTTCATTCCAGAACTGAGTCGATGTTTCCAAAAGTTTTTCTCCTGCTAATGAATGCCCTCATTAATCATGCATTTCTTGTGCCGATGAAGTGTAAAAGTGACGATTCATTCTTGGTGTTGAATCAATGGCTGGGATTTTTTTCTTTCTGTCAGAGCGATTAGCTTCTAATTATTTTCTCTGTTTGCTTCCACTAGAGGAGTATCTTCAACGCATGACGACATAGTTGGCATGCCGGGGCAATGACAAGCGGGGAACAAATGTTGCGAGATATATGTTTTTACACCCTTGGCCGAGGGTAGATACAAATACGCAGTATGAGACGCACCATTATTCATCATAAATATTTAATGGTTATTTGATGTAAGAATAATAATTCCTCACTGACCGTTCCTCAACACGACGCAGCATGTGACCAGGATTTTTTTTTATTTCGCTTAGCATCTTGGTTGGTGATGGATTTGTTCAGAAGAAACCGCCCTTTATTTTTTTCGGGTCGTCTGTGTTTGTTCTGCTCAATTGACCTTTTTTTTACCTTCGCTTCCGGTCCGTCAGTTTGTCGATAAATATTCATCATCGAAGAACAATATTGACAGATGATCAAAATACCATTTCCGAGATGCCATTGCTAAAGGCGACTCACAATTTGTTTCCAAACCAATAAATGGAACTGTATCAGACCCAACTGCAATACACAGCTGGGCGTATTGAGTCGAGAAAAAACTTAGCTAAATGATATACCCTCCCGGCATGCAAAGTTTCTTGATACACTTTTTTGAGGTTGATTTTTCTTCTGGCAGTGAAAGTTGACCTTTGTAGCTTAATTCGTCGAAAGGCACAACAATTAGCAACTGCAGTTCAATTATATTGCTTTCATTTATTATTGGTAATTAATAACAGGGACGTGATTTTTGCTTGATTCTCTCTCCATGTCATTCATTTGATAAAGCGGATTGGTTTTGCTCAACAATTGTTTTTAAGCGAACAAATGACTATGAAGATTAAGTTCAGATTGACAATAAAATATGGGTAGTTGTACGCTAGATGTACCAATAGATTCATCAAAACTGAAAAATATACCAAATATACACTGTATCCATAAAGTCGGTTCAACATGATAGTAAAACGATCGTTTCTGGATCAAACTTCACTGTTTTCGTTTTTCCATCGTTAAACCACTCTAGCTACAGTTATTCGGTTTTGTTTTTAATGAAATAGCAGCAACAAACTAGCTTTTTACTCAATTTTCGTTTTATCGGATGATTTCGGACCTCTTCTGCAAAGAAGTTCCTTTTCTAACCATTTTGGATAAAAAAGAAAATAATTTGTTATCTACACATTTGTTTCTGGTGCACAGTTTTGCCTTGACAGCGAAACTTGCGTGTGCCAAAACTATACTGAATACATTTTGGACATTTCTGCCCACATACGTCAAGGGGTGTCTAGCGATAAACTAGGCTACGGCATGACGACGAGATATGACTTTCAACATCCGAATAGGCATAGGATGTCCAAAGAATCGCTTTTTGAAATTTTTGGTAACGGGATTCGGTAAAGACGACTGAACCGGCAAAACCATTGCTGCTGGCTGTCAAAAAGGTTCCTTTGAATTAGAGTACAAGTAATGGAATGCGAAATTTCCTTTTCAAAGAATTGTTGTCCTGTAAATTGTCTGTGTTGAAAATTCCACAAATGCCTATGAACATTCTTTTCGATGAGGTCCAGCCAAAGTAGAGCACAATAAGAAGAAAGCTATTCTCTTTTATCTGGTTCATAAAGAATGCAATGCGTTTTGCTGACAGTGGAGTTGAAATAACTAATACTGTGAACTATTTTGTTGTTCACATAAATTATTACGAAATATACAAAAAAGCGATTTCCTGCTATTGATCATTGTAGTACCAAAAAAACTTGGTACAGATGTCATGAATATTGAATAAAAATTTCAGTAAATTTTTTTCATAACTAAAAACTAAAGGAATTTATAATATCTTGATCACTTTATCCTGCTCAAATTGATCGAAAAGTGTGTAACTTATCAGAAAGTAAATAAATCCCAAAATTTTGATCTGTCCATTGTTGAGAAATAAACATTAAACTGGAGCGGAATACATACAGTCAGATTGATATCCAAGGCTAGTGTTCTGAATACAATTTTGATTACTTTGCACTGTAACAAGATGAAGTTATCTTTAAATAAAACAACTGGTATTCTGTTCATTCTTTTTTGTCGCACAACATATTTATGTGGACTAGAAGCAGAACAATGGCAACTGAATAAATTCCAGCGTCATTCGGTGCTCAAGCTCCTTGCACATGCCTGGTCAAATGTTTGTCTATAAATCACATTTATACCCGATAATTCTTCCCTAAATATGTGCTTTGTCCACACACTCCCAGCCGTCGACGCTACCAACTTATTCTAGGAGCAAACGAAACGAAGCATCGAGGAAGCTTTCAGCATAAAACGATTAGAAGCAACGTGAAAGCAAGAGAATGAGATGCACACACACAAAACATTCGTCACATTGGTGTTGGCGTCGGTTTCAAGCTCAATTACCGCTTGGGCGTTAAAACTATTTCCTCGTTTTTCGTTATCATTCCACTTTTGGAAATGAATTTTCAACTAGCCAACTCGCTAAGTCGTCGTACTTCTTTTGTGCAAGAATTCCGACTACAAAAATCCGTGATTCGTGCATGGTAGGGATTAGACATAACTTGAAACTTGGCCGACTCAACGGGTACCGACTGGACAATCCGTGGCAACCAAGCCACGACCAGAACAATCGGTAGTTGCTATAAAAACTAAAATATATGCATAATTCACAGGCCGTCCAGTGCACAATTGCACAATACAAGCGTTCATACTGCCCGTTTAGTCGGACAACACGCCTGAGCTTATGACCGAAGGATGCCACCTTGTGTTGGTTCCATGTCCGTTTGATGGCTTACGGCTTACGATTCTGATAAGATGCATGTGGTCGAGGATATTTTACAGGAACAGGTAGAAAAAAACTTGCTCTGATTGTTTTTAAGGATTCAGTGGAGAGAGTAGTTTTGTGAATTTTATGTGAATAATTCATGCCTTTGGGCCAACATTTTTCGTACAGTTCGCATCGGGTGCCCAAGTTCTGGTTCGTTGGTTTTGTTTTGTAGAAGTACCTTCAAAGTTGGATGCATAGCCGAATTTCTAAATGCAACAGAAAGACAGGCGTAAACGGAAGGAGCGTTTCAAAATAGGGTATTTTGGAAAAATCTCTTACGAGTGAGCTTTTTCGATGTCCCCATTTCCACTTGCTGTTTGCACGTTGGGAAACGAAGGAAAAGTTTTAATCTAAATGGGTACTGATAAATATGTAATACATATTTATGACATTGCACAGTTCGGTAACTGATGTGTGTGGTTAGTTAAGGTTGATAACAATCAAATAGAATATAGAAGTAGACATTTGTATTTCAAGTTCAAAACTGTTATGACTAACTGCAAATGTTCTTGGTTGGAGATTTTCACACAAATGTTAATGGTTGAGATAGTTCACTAGCTTCAGTGAGACCATTCTCTACAAATGAGACATGTTACATTATTTCCTAAAACACAAATCCTAAGCATGTTCTGTTCAAAAACAGGAAACCCGTTTAAAAGCATACCCTTGCTGCAGTTTCCTAGCGTCCTTCCTATGAACAAAAACAAGGAAAACAATATTGGTGTTCCAATTGTTCAGTTTTATAACCCGCCCGAAACATCTGTTCAAAGTTCAAACTTTCCACAACATGTATGGCTCCATGTTAAGCAGTTCAGTGGTTTTTGACCATCGTCGGCTTTGGAAGAAATCTGGTAAAATTGTTCTGCGCATCGAGGAAACGATTTTCAACGATTAGCAACGATGTGTAGCGCAATGCACCTGATTGTACGAACGCTCTGATTTTCGGTTGAGATGTTTATCGGATGCTGTGTAAATGTTTTCCCCGTTTTCGTTGCATGTCGAGATGCCCTGGATTCAGGTCTTTACGAAAATGGAAATGGTGTCACTGAGTCGATTCATCATGCAGATGATCCTAGAGTTTACTGTAAGGAAAGGTAAGTTTAGTATTTTTCTCTTCAAAATAACCTTGACATTTATCCTACCCAAGAACGCTGGTGGAAAGTATCTATTCTACAAAATGTAAATGCTTTTTTTTTTAAGTTTATATGAGTTTTAAAAATAGCTTCAAAATAACATTACGAATTTTGTCTAATACAATTGGAAGTCATGGAAAATATAATCAAGACACTTGAGTGCAATCTTCAGTTTTCCCTTTTTATTCCATTCGATTTCGTGTTTACACCTTCAAGATTGCCAGTGTCGATGTCGGTGCTACAAGAAAAGACCTGCTTAGGTAATGCAATATGAGTCCCTACTAAGAGGTTGTAGCCAATTATCAGCGGACCGTGAAACACGATTGTGAAAGAGGTTTGCAACTCTCGAACCGAAGAACCGAAATCATTCGTTCATGTTCAAAGGAAACAATGAGTAAATGTGTGTTCCAAAGTGGCCAAAAGAGACAGCCAATCAAAAATAGACAGTAAAGCTTTCGAATGTAAAAACGATTTGTGCATTCTATTGAACTGTGTGCGATTTAATAGTTGAAACAATCAAATGTTTCTGGGTTGAATTACCAGAAACAAATTTTAATTCTTTTGTGCGTCAGAATGGGTTTAAAGTTCCATAGTGTGCAATATTGAACAACGTTCTACGATCTCTTCACATTTTGGGATGCTCTTGTTTGAAGGCATCGGTAGCATTTGAGAAAAAGCAGCTCCTTACCGGTCTAAAACAAGGAATGAATCTCAAATACACCCATGCCATGCTGGAATCGGACGAGGAAGTACCATGAAGCAGAAGAAATAAAAGATAAAATTCTCGGAAAAGAAACATCTAGCCGAATCACACATGGCGTTGCCAATGATCAAGAAAAAGGTACGTCGTCCTGTTCCGTTTCCAACCCTCACTTTGGGTCAAGGAGAATACGGGACCATTGGTTCAAAACACGCGCACAAACGAATCGGAACATTGGGTATTGATTCGCCGGCTAGGCTACATATTCCATCGCCCATATGGACGTCTGTGGGTATGTTTTCTTTTCTCTCGTTACATATCCTCGGTTGAAATATGCCTTAAAGCTGCGCAGGGGATCCACGGAATTTGAACCAGCAAACAGAGTGTCACGTTACATATGTAATAACAATTTAGCACACGTTACATGGAGGCGTTCGTCTGCAACTCGGCTTGCATATTTCATGTTCTTTCTCCAAAGCCGATGGAGGTGACGAAAGACGGCATAAATATTCAGACTTACCGAACGAAATGCCCTCAAACCTTTAATTCAATCGAACCATGATGAAGGGAAGCCGCTTGTTTGTCAGATCTTTCATCCAGGATATTGAGAAAAGTGAGTTATTGTAGACAAAACATGATGCAAATAGTTTCTTTTTATTTATTGTGAATTCTTTGCGACTGATGTATGAGTTAAGAAAAAAAGAAAAAAGTGTGCTGTAATGTTGAGGCTTCTTGTATTTGTGTGTAAATGGGCTTCATATTGTATGAGTTATTAGGTTGGTCCAAGCATGTTTAATGTATTTTGAGATAACTTGTGAAGGCTAATAAATTTTATTGACGTGTCCAGCAAAACCTGTTTCTAGAAGTTCTTTCATTCCTAGTTCTAGGAATGTTTGCAATTGAATGGAAGAAAGCGAAGATTCCTTTCGCTTTGGCCTTCTGCCGCATAATGTTCACACTAACGGTTGAATTTCAGACGCGGCATTTTGACGTTCTCATTGATGTATTGAATGACATCATGTCCGTTTCATGGATTCCCCTCACGTTCGAAGAAAACAGCGTGCGAAAGCCAAGACTGTCCAACGTTACGATATGACCAAACATATCCTATGGAAAACACCGTCTGGCTAACCTTGAGGGACTTAATCGACGATAAAGCATCGGCGACCTTCCAACTGCATCGGACTTCAAAACCATCGGACTGGTACCTAGAATCGTACGACATCTCAGAAGTCGAACGAGAATCTTGTGTCTTCGCTGTCTTCGTCTTATATCACTGATTTAAGACAGCCAGTGACGTAAAGATGGTTTAAAAGTGAGGAAGTGAGTCCCAAATCTTACATGTCTCTGTGCAGGAGAAACACGTTCATCTGCCGGTAAATACATGCTGATGCAGGATAAACATTGTCATGCACTTCGTGAGACACGGCGCAGACTCCACGAGGATGAGAAGTCACGCTTCTAAATCGGATGGTGCTGTGAGCAAATCGTCATGCTGGAGAATCGAGCTCCCGATGAACCTCAATGTTAAGGTATCGCCTGTGACGCCTACTCCGGAGGCTGGAAGGTCAGTTCTGGTTCATGCGTTACTGAGAGAGGGCGTGCATATCGACTAAAGAGAATCTAGAGGTTCAAAACTTATCTTCTAGGACGGTGTATCTGAAAGTGCTTCTCCGTTCACCAAACGGCTCACCAAACAGCTGAACCGGAGTTCGTTAGGGGGGTTGCAATCGCATTATCTTGCCCTGTGTGATTCCGGATGATTTGGCGAGTGTTAGTCCTGCTGAAAGGTGAACAAGATCGATCAATTTGAATTATCCTGTGGAGACGTATGCATTCAGTGACGTTCTGTGCCTCTTAAGGCCGTGCCGGTTGTGTAGTATCTCGTATGGAATCGGATAAAAGTGTCATAAAATACTAGCTGACCCCACAGGGGGCCACGACTCATATGACACACGTCGCACTCAAGGTTCGTTTTGGGCTTGTAAATGTTTCACGAGAGAACTTTCACACTTCACGCAAATGGCACGGTAACACCTCGTGATGGAAAGATGCTCCACAGGGAACCATCAACACATTTTGATGTGGCAACTGGGTGTGTTCGAATGGAGGTGGAAAACACTGTTCTCACCATTTACATACCCATGGTCGATACCGTGCACGCGTGTGTGAACGTTCAGTTGTGTGTGGAAAGCGAAGGGCAGTAAAAAAATGATAAGACTTTCCACGAAGACCGGTGAAAACGTTGCGCTGTTCGCGAGGGCGTTTGACTCGGTGCCAAAATGGATCGCACCTTAAGTGGATAATGGAAATTAGTTTTGTGCTGCTGTGTGCTCCATGTAGTTCGCTCCTTTTGGTTCAAGAAAAATGAGAAGCTTTATGGCTTTAACGTTGCAAAACTTTGCTCTGAAAATGTTGTAGTACCGAGAGCATAATTTGCACAAGAAACCGAAAAAGTTCATAAGTTATAAATACATTTGGTGTGAAGTGTGTTTACATGATGATTTGCATTGAAAATGAATAATCAGTGTCAAAGAGTTTGTTGTCGAGGGGTAATATTGAGTTACAAGCGAATTCTGAATCAATGTGTTTTATGCTTTTCAATATTTTTAACGTGGGTAAAACATGTTATTTTACGTAGTGCCTCTTTATGTTGTGATTTTATTTTATTTATAACTTTCTATTCTATCTGCGCGGAAATAACAACCGTTTGTGTTCAGTAGTATATTATACAAATCAGAGTCAGTCTAGTCGTGAACTGAAGTTTTGTATCTTATCCTTGACGGGATCGGCAAACATCTACGTATAATGTGGAATTGTACCTTTAATTAAAACATATTACGCCTTTTAGCTTCAATGTACGATGCAAATTCTTATAGAAACCCCTAGCGTCGACGTAGCTTAGATCATCAGGTACGGATCAACATGGCACGAAGCGTGTGCTCCATGGAAGAAGACATAAACTTTTATTCATGGGATTTAACCATTTAACTGGGGGTTCGCGCCAGCCGAGCGGTTGCGCCGGTTAGAAAATCGGCCCATGAGCGCCGGAGCTTACTACCTTAACGCCGTGGGTTCGAATCCCAACCGAGAGCGGATCCTCACTTGTACGAGAGGACTTACCATCCACGTACAACAGGGAAACAAGTCTCGTAAGCGGGACTCCCTCAATGGGACAGGCATGATCAAGAGGTCGTTACGCCAAGAAGAACCGGTTACCCTTTTCATGTCCACAGATGGGGTGATTGTTTAGTACCTTTGGTTTTTATTTATTCCAGCTATGCTCCATTTTTGAGCCAAGCATTGCTGCAAGCTCGAACGCAATGGCGTAGATTGAATTGCTTTGAAGATATTGACATTTGATCCTCAAAATATCTCGATTCCAATTATCGTCAAATAGAGAAAAAACGCACAGCTTGCCGTAGCCAAGAAGAAAATGAGATTCGTAAAGCAACCAGCATGAGAAACTCCGTCAAACTTTCAGTGCACCAACGGGGAAAAAAGACCTCCGCGAAAATCAGCAAGACCGTAGTCGCCGACCACCCTAAACAAGCGGAAAAATAAACAGTAAACAAAACGGTTGTGTTTAATGGCAGAAGAGGAAGAAACAAAAACTCTAAAACAACAGACCGAACAACGGAAGCATTTTTAACGAACCGTGGTTGTTTGGAAACTCTCTTGTTTTCTGTTTTTTCGTTGTTGTTTCTCGGTTTTCCCCGAGGATCTCTTCGCTGGCAGAATTCAGGCTACGGTCAGCCAGATTGCTCCATCTTTTCCGTCCAAATGACTGCAGGGTTCACTTGTGTCGGACAGGATGGCTTGAAATTTGTTTCTTGTTCTGACCGAACCGAAAAGCCACACCGGCTAGAAGAAGGGAGGGTGGAGGAAGGACGTAAGCAACACCTCACTGGAAAGGCGTGTAGATTTTCACTCGGTTTTCCTGACCATTTTTGCTTTTCTTCTCAAGCCTCCCATGCTTTCCATGCCTGCCATCGTCAGCGGCAATCTAATGTTGGCTAATGGATGATTTAAAAGTTTCCCTTGCATCAAATCAAGTCGCAATGGCGTAAGGCATTGCACTCGTTCCCCGAAGTAAGGTGACACATAACAAAAAAAAAGAAACCAAGTTTGCTACCGTCCCTTTCCGAACCGTCACCTCTTTGGTGTCAAAGCAAAACGACGGCTAAAGATGACGACAACGACTAGGTGGGCAACGTTTACATCGGCAAAACCGACCAACATCATGGACGTGCCTTCCTACATTTCGGGCTCGGGGCAACTTTAATTAAGTGAGCCGTTTTTGCCCCTTGCGTAGAACGTTGAGCCGATGCCCGAAGCACACCTTCATCACTGTCGGTTTGAGGTGTGTGTGTGTTTCAATGATGGGCGGTGTAGGTGTTTGGATATTTTGAAACACAACAAAACACAGGAGCATTCATAACAAGAACCGACGAGGGTTAGTGCATGGGATAAGTGCGACCGGATGATGTTTGAGGATCAGTGAACTTTAATAAATCAACGCTAATGGAGCTGTGGTCTGCCGCCTGCGGTCAATAAATTTTTCGACCACGTTACCTACCATTAGCCCCCATTATTAGCCTTTTATGTGCAGTTAATTGTATTGTTATTCACAGCAAAAGAGACACTGACTTCTTAGAATAGGTCCTAGCTAGGGATACTTTTGTAAACATTACACAATCACTATTGAAGATACTAATGGATGCTTTCCGCCGGTTTCCAGCGTTTTACATTTTCACACCGATCCGAATCCGGAGGCTAGTTCTTGGCAAATTGCCAAGATTTTCTCTTTTCTCTGTGCGCTTTCTTCTGTTTCACGGCCTTCGAAAGAAACCGCAGAACGAAGAATGGTGTTGGCGTTTCTAAAACTTTCATGGATCCCCCGCTGCTGTGGAGCTATCGTGTTGGCGTTGACCATTTATCATTATCAGCATCCGACACATGAATGCAGAGATTCGCAAAGATCCCCACTGTGCGGTAGTTGGGAAGCATCCTTGTACGGTTGGGTCTCGTCCTGCTTTCTAGTTGCAGCTGCGTTTGCCATTGCTGTCCGGAGAAGCAGGTTATGGACATTAAATATTTCACCGATCCTGCGTTGCCGCTATTCATACTTTTAATTCTCCTTTCTTTTTTATGGTGGTGATGCACTGACCATCGGTTGGTCCGGTGTATGGGAAGAAACCGTTCGAGACGACTCGCCGTTCAAATGCGAAAAGAACGGAATCCATAGCATTGTGGATAACGGCAATTGATGGTGGCGTTTTATTTATGAACGCCTTCGTCCCCCAATCAGCAGGATATGGCGCTGTCGGTGTACACTTTTGGAGACACTTTTTGCAACCCGATTTCAAGCTGTTCTTTTGCTTTTGTCGGCATTGAACCGTTTCAAACGAAACAGTTATAAATGAATGTCAACGAAGCTTTACTCTTTTCAGCTGTAGAAGTTTTTTGTTGTTAGCTCTGTTTCTGTTCACAATACATTTATTGATTCTTTATGGAGTTTTCCAAACGGGGTTTTCTAGGAGGATGTAGAGATAGAAAAAATTTCAACAACAAGAAAAAAAAAATTATGCTGCATAACGAAAATGATCATACCATGTGGCTCTTTTCAACAAGAAGCACAGTTATTTCATATATTATGTCAACCTCATCAACATTATGTAACAACATTTTGCACATTAAAATATCAGTTTCATATATATCCTTCTTAAACTTCATGCTGATGCATAGCAATAAACCACACTACACCTTCATTGAAACTAAGGAAAAATTTACACCTTCACACCAGAATCCGTCGGCAGCAAACGATTATTCGGAACAACCAAAGTGACGATAAAAAATGAGGACGATATATTACCCAGCGTTTTGTGTTGGTCGGACCATGTGAAGCGAAAGCTCCCAAGGAGCGGTAAACAAACAGTGGAAATTATGAAACGAGTTTGTCCGAAGCCAACGCAAAACAGCATCGCACCAATGACGTGGGGACCTCTGTTGGCCGGATTCACAACGTTGTAGTGCTGGCCAATTGGAGAGCAAAGTTTTTACAAAGTGGTAAAGAAAATAAAACGCAGTGTAAAGAAAACAAGGAGCGATAAAAACATGCACTTCGGAAATGGGAGAGCATAACTTTTACGAACCAAGTGGTGTTTCGTCAACTAACTAACGGCGAACGTGTACCAGGAAGAACCAAACCTCGCTTTCTGTCTCGGCTCAAGCCTGATTTGCATAATTCGAAACAGAACACAGATACAAAAAGTGGACACCGTCTTTGAGCGAGACAATGTGGATAATGCAAACGATTTTGTGATGACATCGTTGGGCATGCAACAAAGTCGCACTTGCGGCAATTGTGTTCGTACTGACGACAATGATCGGTGAGTAAAGTTTATCTGTTTAAAGTTTCTATCAACCACAGCGTGTTTAGACGAAACCTTAATTTTCCCAATTTTCAAATTGCAATATATTTTTCACCACGAAAGAATCTAACCGAAAGTAAAGACACACTGTAACCTTCGTGGATGGGTCTCCATATACAACCATTTTTATGAATCCCACGTAGCAATTATTTCCAAGTTGTTCCCGGTCCGGTTGCGAAAAGTTTCGTTTTCCAAATTCTCTCTCGGACCCCACGGGACACCGGCATATACAAAAACACTGGAATGATTTCCAGCATTTTCTTTCTCTATTAGTGTGAATTTGCTAAGCCTCCTTTCGTACTCCCCGGGTGCTCGTTCCGATACCAGTCCATGAATATTCGTTCGAGTAAACAAGGTGTAAACGATAAAAATGCGATTTTCTTACGCAGCATTTGGGAAACAAGAAACAAACCCTCGTTAATTTTATGCCGACGGGAAAGTTTTGCCGAATCGCCCTGCTTTCGTCTCATATGCATATTTGAATTGGCCGTTTGGGATGCTACAAGCGATATTTTATAGACCTTCGAAAGGTTTCTTTACGTTGCTAGCTGAGCTTCTACTTTATAACTAGGAAATGTACTATCGAATGAATTTTTGAATAACATTTCAACAATATAACACTTATTTTCCCACCGCTTATGAGCCTTTGAATGTAAACACCAAATTTGTGATTCAATTGCGTTCAAACCTATCCGATAAAGGAAAAATCTGATAGGAAGCAGGAAAGCAGCGAGTACAATGGGATTAAAATAACCGTCTTATACAACTGAGATGAAGATTTCCGCCCTGCCAGGAAATGTCTCATCGAATGGATCCATCGATAGAAACGGATTACTTCGGAGCTTCTTCCGCCCCTAAAGTAAATCGGCGGACATTATCTCTTTCGGGTGAGCAAAGGAAGACTGTGTCGAGTCTATGCGGGTGATGGCTGATAGTCGAACTTATGCGGGGGGTTATTCGGACGAAGCGTTGCCTTCATCAATGATGTTATTTGCTCAGGCTTCCATTTGGATTCAATGAATAATCGAATGCTACGAAGCATGACGAAAGGAACCTCAATTTAAGCACACTTTGGCCTCTCGGTGGTTTCTCTGCTATCTGGAAAACAGGTTGAATTGGGTTTTCGGCAAGCTAACATGTTGCATGAAGTATCGAACAGTCAAATGACTAGAAACGGATATTGCGTGGATTTCTAAACTACATTGCTAAGGCAAAGTTCATCTCAGAGTTACCCATGTTAAAAAGATAGTCATGACCACTCGTTAAACCCGATCCTTCTCGAGGTTGCTGGTTAGTTGAAAAGCCAGAGCATAAGCAATAAATCATGCCAACGAGTCGCCTAGCTGTGGCAACCATATTTCAGGGGTCGTTTGGTGCCAGCTTTATCTGGTACGCTCATCAAGAAAACTAATTGGGTCGATGGTCACCAGGTAGACAGTTTAGGAGCCGGCTTACGACCCTCTTCATGGTGGATGTTGTTTGTTTACCGTTTCACTCTGTCGACCGGCTGGTGAAAAAAATTGTGATGGATTCCTCTGAGCTACCCTTAACTAAAGAATGCATAATCTGCTAAAGACTTCTCTAGGAAGTGATATAATATTTAGCAAGCATAGCATAGTTTTCCTTATTACAATATTACAGTATTGTAAATTGCAAATTTAATATGCAAACAAATAATGTGCAAAATTTAATCTGGAGATGTTAAAACAAAAACTAAATTATATGAAAATATCAACTTTTTCTGATAATGACACAAATGTTATAAAAAGTTAAACGATAATATGCCGAAAGCGGCAAGTATTTATCTTAATATTAAGGATATATCTTATTTTAATTAATTATCTGGAAATCAGTAATGGAGACAGAGAAGAAAATAAATGTAAAACAAGTACCTTTCTTATAGAGACTTCTGAATCAATATTGGCAGTTTGACTATCACAAAAATCTCTTTTTATATTGGATCCTTGATCTGACAAATTGTGTTTAGAAATCCGGAATCAAATTTAACATAAACATTTAATTCGAATAAAACGAAATTCGTTCGTAAACATAAAACGTAAACATAAAACGTACGAATTTCTTCAAATATATTTCACACATTATTGTGAATATCACGGCTTGCAAGTTTTGCACACAAAATAATATTATCATGATAACGATTTACTTTCCTAGAATCGGATTTTCACAACTTTCGTATTGTTGTTGGTATCAAAAGCTTTTGCATTAACCGTAACAGCAATTGCAATTACCAACGTAACCAAATGTAACGAAACAGTCGCCTGTGGCTTGAAAATTTATGACATAGAATCTGGTACTTATCTTTTATTACCTTTCACTCGAATCATTTCGGTGATGTTAAACAAAAAATTGTCCTACAAGGTGATAGCCGCTTTCATCCGAGGGTCTAAAGAACATTGAAAAAAAGAAAGCATGTTAGCACTTATCTCTTCTCCATCTTTCTTTTCTCTATTTGTAGAAATAAGAGAGCAGACGATGCTAACGGAACATCAGGTTACCACGTCTCGAGTATCTACCATATTCTAAACAAATCACCTCAAACAGCAGAATCCAATCTCCGACATTGTCATCGTCCTCACAACCCGCCCCTTCAACCCGCCCATCATGGCCACCGTTGTTGGCCGTGTCGGTTGAGAGTCTTCTAATCCAAAATGTGACATCGGCAGTAACGGACACGTCAACACGCCCACATCAAGAATCCACGGTGTAGGAGGGGATGCCGGCGGGTTCAGTAACGACCACGTACGCGATGGCTTCCGGCGCTCGCTCCATCACCACCGCGTCGGCCGGAAGCTCTCGAGGACCGACGAAGACGTCGGAGGCGCAGTACGACGGTAGTAAACACACCACGTTTCGGCCACGTAAGTTTATCTCCGAGAGAAGGGTGCAATTTGAGAGAATTGAACCGCGATGGTTACGCAAACTTGGAAAGCTTACAAACACGCTATAACAAGAAGCTGATTAGTTAATTCCGGCTAGAGGAAATGAATTTAGTATAAACGGATTTCAAAACGTCGCACAATCAATTGCGAATTGTTCTGTGGAAAAGCTTGGCCAGGCTTGTTTTACCAGTGGCTTCATTTTACGTCAACTTCGGCCTGTGCTATAATGATTTTAACATCGTCACATTCCGTTTCAGTAATTCATTCGATTCGACTAGTTTTTTAGAGGCCAGGTACCTGGCCCGTCGGTAACTCCTGGATCCCCTTCCGCCCCATGGAAAGTTTCATGTCATCCGCGTTACTTTTTCTAGTTCTTTCTGCAGAAGGTCTTTTGTGTCAAATGGTAGTAAGCGGGTTAAAATACAAATTCGAATTGTGGAATCAAAAATTAGATGCGAATCTTTCTGGACCTCTTCCTGGTCCAGCTCGAAGCCCCGCAGTATCAGTTCGAAACCCGGAACACTGTGACGCATGCTATCCCCCACCTTCTGTGTTGCTCGGAAGGATGTATCTCCCTTATCCCGCCTTGTTCGTTCCAATTAACTGATCACGTTGCTACCTAAGTCGGCCAGCGCACGGTTGTTCCCGTTCCCCCTCTTATGCTGGCCCTCTCACGCCCCCTCCCCCTCACTCCTCATTCTCTCTCTCTCACGCCTCCCCCCTCTCTCCCTCTCTCTATCTCACTCGCTTCCCACCCCTTCTCTCTCTCTCTCTCACTCTCTCTCTCTCTCTTTCTCTCTCTCTCTCTTTCTCTATTTCTCTTTCATTCCTGCTTCCCCAGTCTATCTGACTTCCTCTGTCTCTTGCTCCTTCTTCTCTGTCATGTCTCTATTTCCCTTTTTTTTTGCTTTCAAGCCCAAGGTGTATATATATACAAGGTGACATTACGTCGCTGTGGCAGGTCTGCCATATTTGAGTATTGACCCGCTAGGCAATTTCGAGCAAATCGTATACCTTGGGTTTGCACAAGATCAGTTTCACATGCCCATTATATTTACGTGAAATAGAAAGTAAAACCGATTGCTATCGTGTTTCTGCTGATTGTTGTTCGCATAAACATTTTTTTTACGGAACGCATCACATCTTTTTGAAAACAAAAAATGTGCTTTTACAAACATACCTTACAACTCTATACACACCTTGGACCCACCAATGGATAACCAAATTACTGATTTTATCATAAAGTCTCCTTAAATTTTTGAATGCTCCTTGTACCTTGCGTGGACAAAGTTGTTTTCATAAAATAAACAGCGTTAGGATAGTCGGAGTATCTTTATTTTTCGAAACTAAAAGCATCATTGTATGTTCATCAAATCAAAATATGAAAACCACGCTTCTTCAGTTTATAGTTTGCTAAACTAAAAATCCTGACATTTTTAGAACACATTGATCACAAAAACTATTGATTTTATAATAAAGTTACCTTGAAACATTATATATACCTTGGGCTTTGCCTGAAATTGATATTTGCATCAAATAACCAAGGTTGGGACAGCTGACGTATCTATTATTTTTCGATGATAAAAGAATCACCATATGATCGATGAACAAAAATAAAGCAAACACTTTTTTTAATCACTAAAGGTGCAATAAAAGCATTTTTTATCTATTTTGATAACAAAACCTGTTGATTTAAAAATTAGGTTACGGGCGCGACGGTCGAAAAACGCATGGTCGAAAAAACGCGTCAAACGAAAAAAAACGCTAAGTAACGCTCAAAACTATTTTAAGTATAAGGATTCGATCAGAGCAAGCATCACCACGAGCACCACTGGGCTCCAGTTTTCGAGGAACCGGTCAACGTGACTTCCGGAGCGGCCTTGCCCGTCGGATATCATTTATCAACGGAGGCCATACTCAACTGTAGGATAGGAATGCTGCAAGACAAAACGGTAAGCATCGCCGAAAGCTCCGCCATCATTAATATGTCGTCATTGCTCAAGTTAGAAAAGAACCACACAAGCACCGATGTGTTCTCTGATTACAATCTTTAGCTGGAATTCGACAATAAATCTAATCGCATCCTCGATTTCTCGAAGAAAATTTCAGTAAACTGAGCAAGATTTAATCACTCTAATGCCTCCGTTATCAGTTATTCAGATCGCCAATGTATCGCCAATGGTTGGATTCGTTTCCCTTTTCACTCGTACTCACTTTCTTGTCCTTGCGGAATCCGTTGCAGTGGACGAAATGGGCTACGAATTCTACGATCGTTACTTGAAACTGGAACTATGGAAAGAGGCTTGATTAGCTGGACCAAGGATGGCGCCAAACTGCCGAAGGATGTCAAGATGAGTTTTAGGTGAGTTTCATCCCCCATACTAGATAAGGTATACGTTTGTGGGCATGTTGATGTAGTTGGTATGTGTTGGGATGGTTCTGACGACGAGGTGCCATTTATCGATAATGTGTTTATCTCGAGATAGACATTTACGACGTAAGACAAACTGTGGTGCTGAAACAGTATATCAGCTGTATGTCTGAAACAGCTATAAAATTTTCAAACCATGAAAAAAGAACATAACCTTGAACAGGCTCGTTCCTAGGGCGCATTTGAATGCCTGAATTCCCTGAAACATGCATCATATTGTTTTGTGACTCACATTCAGATGGGATTCCGATGAAACATCGTTCGAATCCATGGCCATCTGAATCCTTTTATCACATCGAACGATTTGTCGTTCGGCAAAGGTCATCAAATGGAAATTTGTCCACAATTTGCTGAACCGAATCAACATGACTGCACACCACTCGCATTGTTGCCTGGCTTCAACCGATCCCATAAAGCATCCAAGCGGTGTTTAAGATCAACGTCGTTTCTATCCGATGCTCTAATTTGGTACTCTTCATTCGTTTGCAGCTAAAACCAAACAGTGGCTCATAAGCCGCACATCGATCCTGCAGGCGGACCTTGTCCACAATGGTGTCTACGACTGCACCGTCGCTGGCAAACAGTCCTGAACGGTTCGTATGCGTAATGCGATTAGTATCGGGCCTGGGTCAAGCGATAATGAAAATTTTATTGTCTTCGGATTTTCGGTACTTGTCGCACAGGTGAGACGCCGGCCGCATAACTCTGGTCCTCGATGCGAGAAGTCAATAATCCTGGTCCGCATTGCTACGATGGATGCGACGTTGTCGTCGTTTGCTCTACGGAATCTCGGTTGGTTGCAATCAAACAACCTTCTGCACTGTTAATGGCAAGCAGAGGAGCATACGAACTCTTGATTCTTATTGCATTGTTCCTTATTGGAGGATGCACTCAACCGGTATAAAATGAACGAAAATGTGCATGTATCATACAAACCTATGGAAGATGTATCAGGATTGACGAGTTCTTTCAACAAAATAAGTTAGTTTTATCTTTATTTTATATTTATTTTCAGATCAGTTAGACTGTGTCGTTCGCTGGGAACGTTATTTTCTTGACACGTGCTACCATATCTTTTGTTAAGTGTATCTTTTGATCGTGAAATAAACAGGGTCTTGCAGCTCCTTTATTTATTTAAATATAAAAATAATTATATTTATAAGAACGGCTCACCAAGATGGTACGTAAAATAAAATGGATTAGAAATTCGAAACATCGAGCTCATCACTAAATATTGACACCACGGAAAGAAACTTGATAAAAACCAAACTGAATGGATATTTGTTTAATTTTTTGTTTACCACAAACGCCTCGTTCCATTCCGAAACTATTCCAATCAGAAGTTTCAACATGTTTCAAAAGAGCAACTTACAGGTAAAATGTATAATATTTCATTAGCAGCAAAATTTGAACTTTTTAAAAGAATACATTCGATAGCTGTAAACTTTGTTTACAAACATAATCGCGACCAAACTTGTTTACAAACTTAGATGACAAATGACAGGTGACAAATTAATTGGAGTGATTAGTGATCAAGATTACTAAACACTAGACAGGTTGCGACAAATAGAACATTTTTACCGGTTGGAGATAAAAAAATGAAAGAAAAATTTGACAAACAAGTTGGAATGGTTTGTTTACGGTCGGATTGGAATAACGAAGATTTTTTTCAAAAATGCTATTTTCAATCAAAGAAGGCTTTAACCAGATTATTAAAGTTAGCGGAGGGACAGATTCACAGTTCCACGAGAGCAGGTATTAAGAGAACTCGAAATCTAGTGAACATTATCTTTGAGTTGATTTAAATTTGTTGGTTCATACTAATAATTTCATCTTCTACAAAAAATGTTCCGTTTGTTACGGTAGTAACAACAAAAACCATGTCTTCTTCTTCTTATTGGCGTAACGACCTCTTGGTCATGCCTGCCCGTTAAGGGCTTACGAGACTTGTTTCCCTGTTGTACGTGGATAGTCAGTCCTCTCGTACAGGGGAGGGTCCGGTCTCGGTTGGGATTCGAACCCACGCCGTCGAGGTGGTGAGCCCCGGCGCTCATGGGCCGATTTTCTAACCGGCGCTACCGCTCGGCTGTCGCGGACCCCCACAACAAAAACCATGTCTTAGGCTTAGAATGACTGTGAATGTTGTGAATGACTAAAATGTTAATGTATAGTGCTCAGTGCCGTATCACCGACGAATACAGATATTTTCCCATTTTTCTAAACTCCGCCAATAGCTCCGTTGCTTCATTTTACATTTATTTTTCTGCACGTCTTTAAATGGGGCATTAGCGTACGACCTTTCTCGCGCAGCTTTGTGCTATCATTAATCTGAAGGTTGATCGACTCTTTTTTTTTGCCCTCGATAATTTCCTTTACGAATTATCTGGCTATCCATGTCGCGGGAAGAGGCCACATGTAACTTATCTAGAACACCGTCTCATACAAGCTACTTCATGGGCATCAACTCACAAAGGCAGGTGTAGAGAGAGTTTACTATGGAGGCCGAACTTACCATCGTTCAACATTGCAAACGCGATGAGTTCCTGATTTTCCCTATCGTAGTTTGCAATTGAGTACCGGTGTGCCTGTAGCCGGGCTAAATCCTCGATCAACTTCGTAAACGGTTTTTACTGGGGACGTACAAATGAATGAAGTTCATATCATTCTTCAAGATCAACTTAATGTACACATTGGGTCCTTCCTCCGATTCTACGATTTAGAGCAATGTTGTTTCTCACATCTTACGCTTATCACAGCCTATATGGCCATGGTCCAAGCAAACCAAAAGAAGTTTAAAAGAGAAGCATTTTCATGCCAGCCACTAAATAATCTCCATCGTTCCTGCAAACCACAATACCACCGTTATTTTGACAGACAAATTGTAAACAAGATATCCAAAATGGTTCCGAGCAAAACTGCTCTGTCGCAACCTGTCTAGTGTTTAGTAACCTTGATTAGTGATGGTTCGGAGTTAAATTGATAGGAAAGCAAATAAGTCCAACAGAAGTCCAACAGAAGAAAAGTTTTTAAAAGGAGTAACAGAGAGCCATCGTCCTCATTCTGTTGGAAAAGCGACTCAAACAGTTTTAATTTTGTAACGCCGCATAGTTCGGTTTTTAGATAAAATAAAGTTGCAAGAAATTGCAATCAAACTAAACTTTTCCAACAATAGCTTTTACATTCAATATCATCTGCTAGAGCGTATTTGTGACCACAGGAACCTTTCGCCGTGCTCCACCACAGAATAAGACCATTGAAGCAGGGAAGCTAAAGAAATGCATTCATGGATGAGGTACTCGGGGTTTATTTGTAATCGGTTTTTCGAAAATCGTTTTAGCGGTATTGCATCATTAAGCATAGTATGCTTGGCTTCAGGGAAGGTAAACGAATGAGTAGTGCTTTCCGAAACGGAACTGAATCGGTATGCAGAGGCAAATGAAGCAAAACTGATTACGCGACACTGCTCAACTGAACCTTAGTCGTCGCTGAACTTTACGCTATCAGTTTTTTTTTCTCCATTTTACCACGAAATATTGGATTTGTTCCGTTTGATTCCAATAGCGGAGAATTGAGTATATAATCTTGCAGAAAACTTCACTTCTTGCAGAATCACATTTTTCTCGATGAAGCATATTCTCTCTTACTCGTCCTGTTTGTAAGACTTCAATCCGTATTTTGTTGAACACGTTTTAACATTAAATATATATTTTTCCACAGGGAGTTTGTCAAGTCATTCTCGTAGGAAATTTATGCCATGACTCGGTGGAACACGAATGAAAACCGGAAGCACAAATTTACTACACGTGAGCGATTATCAACTATCCAACGAAGATTGTTCCACTTTATGTACGAGAGACACGAACATTTTCGGTTCAAGAACATGTTTGGCTTCGGTGCGAAACCTTAGAATGACACAAATTTCTTTATATGAAAGGACTATTGCATAGACCCCGATTGCAATATTTCCGAAAAGATTAGCCCACATTGTGTGTGAGTTCTTTGAAGGATCAAATAAATATAAACCAGTTTAAAATTTAACGCTACAACCTTTGTTTAAATGTTTATTGTTGGTTTCTCATCCCAACATGCATGGGTTTAACCTTGTCCATTACTACCCTTCAAGTTAAGCAACCTTTGCCAAGACGCATAATAATACACTCATCGCATATTCCCAGCGTAATGGCTCTGCCTCCGCAACACCATCAACAGTTCAGCATGCAAATAAATCACTTCATCACTGAAGCATAACTTAATCTGCTAAATGCCTATTCTGCCCCTTTGTATTTTCGTTCCACGAACAGATTTGAATTAACTTTACCAAACGATCCTATTCCACGTTTATAATATTTTTTTCACCGGGCTCTTTTCTTACAAACCGGCAAGAGGAAGAACAACAACAAAGGTTGAGCTGGTTCCTTCTGGTTGAATTTGAAACGATTACGAAAACCGACAGCTGATTTGTTGTTTTGGAAACGTTCGCTTGATGTGGGTTTGGGTTCTTTCAAGTTAGGGTCTAGGGCAATACCGGTGCAAGCCTCCGTCATTGAAGTCAAGTCATTACTTGATAGATCATTTTTTCGGTACACGCCTCGTTCTTGTGGCTGTGGTTAAGATTTTGTGCAAGCTCATAGCTCATTGTGTTGTTTGCAGGGATGAGGTTAATAAAAGCATATGCTTAGAATGTTTAATAACTCAGTTTAAATAGATTCAAATAAATTATTTCGATATCACAGGTTACTGAATACATTACAATAAATGTGAATTTATTACTATATAGTTATGTGAAACACAAGAAGGCAATGCGCCACGCGCGAACTAGCGGCCACAACGCCACGCGCGAGCCAGCGGCCACAACACCACGCGCGAGCAACTGGACACCAGCATGGAATCGTGGGAACGGACGCTTCCGGACACCAGCAGCCAGACGCATCGTCAGCGCAATCGGCACGGCCAACGTAGCCGTACTATTTCCAATAAAGCAGTCTTCAGTCTTTAGTCGTCCAAGCTCGGACCAACATCGTAAAATAAATAGTTCATTTTTTAAAAAATCCGAAAGGAAAGTTATCCTATAACTGGCGCAGCCGTACGGGCCTTTTCGCTGTGGAATCATCCGGTTAAACACCATCTCCCGACACGAGGACGATTAGTGGCGGTTCCCGACGTTTGAATATCAATTCAGAGAAAAGGACTCAGATCTACTCTTCAAAATTACCAACCGAAGCTGGACATCGACTGGACTCAACCCAACACGTGGAACCCAGGTACCAATCGAATTTTCGATTAAGCACGAAAGGTGAGTTAGTAAGTTTTAAGTGTAGTGAGTGAAGTGATTGAAACTCTATCACAAAACGCTTAAACATACAAGTGCATAACTAGTGAAAAAGAAGAAAAATACGTATTGTCCAACGCGTGACAATCGTGTGGAAAAAAGTTGCTTATGCCAAAATTTTCCCCTTTTCCAAAAGTGAAAGCACGCACCTTTACTACTATGGAGGAACACAATTACCAAGCGGTATGTGACTCCATCCGACAATTGGAAGCACGCATTAGTGCTCTCCAAACGGAAAACAACGCGCTGAAGTTGCAGAGCCAAAGCCAATCGGCTAGCTCGCTCTATCGCATTCCCGATCCAATTAGGATCATACCTTCATTTGATGGTAACAAAAAACAGTTGACAGCATGGTTAACTACCGTTCGTAGGACACTGAGCCTATTTACGAACAATACAACCCCACCTGAATTGCTTGCTATTTACGAGCAAACAATAATCAACAAAATCGAAGGCAGGGCACGTGACACAATTTGTGTGAACGGGAATCCCTCAACCTTTGAGGAGGCGGCTGAAATTTTACAGTCAGTGTATGGCGATAGGAACACCATTGCCACTTACCAAACGCAACTCTGGTCTATGAAGATGAACGAGTCGCTGAACATTCATTATAAAAAAGTAAAGGAAATTATGATTAGCATAAAGTCGGTCGCAAGAGAGAACGACTTATATGCCAAACATTGGCAGGCTATAAATCACTTCCTTGAACAGGAATGCTTAGCCGCATTCATTAATGGACTGAGCAAGCCCTACTTTGGTTATGCACAAACCGCACAACCAAACGACTTGGAATCAGCATATGCATTTTTGTGCAGATTCCAAAACGCTGAAAAAACAAAAACCCAAACTCAGGCCGTATTTGAACAAAACCAATCAGGAAAAGCATTCAATAACAAAAAAGACAAAACTTCGGAGAAAAAATTTAACTCATACTCTCCGAAACCGCAATCAGATAGACAAAAGCCAACCCCCATGGATATTGACCCTACCCTCAGGGTAAGCAATAGAAACAAAATTTTCGCACACACAACCAATAACGATAAAGACTCAGATTCAGCTGAGGAAGTCGAACAAGAAACCCCAGAACAGGAGGAAGTAAATTTTCAAATCTTAAGTCAGGAAAACTTTCCGATTTAGCGACAAATGGCTTACCCTATCTTTGCCAAACAATAGAAGGAAAAACTGCAAAAATCCTTATTGACAGTGGTTCAAACAAAAATTTCATATCTCCAGAACTTGTGCCATCGACCTTAAGAAAAAAGTGCCCAATAACCACAGTTACAAACAGCAAAGGAAAACATAAAATCAACGAATGTTACTATTCTGACATATTTGGTAAAAAGAATGTGAAATTTTACGTTTTTAAGTTTCATAAGTTCTTCGATGGAATCCTCGGATACGAAACTCTATCAAGTTTGCAATGTCACATTGACACACGTGAACACAAACTAATCTTTCCAAACAATACAGTACCATTATCCATAAAACATTTAGGACTTCCAGATGTAATTCTGAACGCTCATACCGTACAAAAAGTGAAAATTCCGGTAACTCATAAAAACGGTGACGTCTTCCTGGAAAAAAAGATAAAAATCCTAGACTCTGAAATTTCACCTGGTCTTTATAAATCTCAAAACGGATTTATTACAGCACTTGTAACCAATTTTGGCAATGAAGTCAAATTTGTATGGACACGTCCTGCTGAAGTTCAACCAATTTCAGACACAATCGAATTGAATTGTAGCATTTCAAACGAAACCGAAACAAGTTCGATTCCTATTAAAACAATAGAAACACTGATTCGCACAGAACATCTAAATTCGGAGGAAAAAACCAAACTTTTACAGATTTTGCAGAAAAACTCTCAAATAATACACAATGAAAAAAATAAACTTTCATGCACATCCTCCATTAAACATTGTATTAACACAACAGATGAAATCCCTATCCACACAAAAACATACAGATATCCCTACGTTCATAGGCAAGAAGTCGAGAAACAAATCAACGAAATGCTTGCCCAAGGAATAATTCAGCACTCAATTTCTCCTTGGACATCCCCAATTTGGATAGTTCCAAAAAAATCAGATGCTAGCAAAAAACAAAAATGGCGGATTGTAATTGATTACCGCAAATTAAATGACAAAACCATAGATGACAAATACCCTATTCCAAATATAGAAGAAATTTTGGACAGACTTGGCCGTAGTTGTTATTTTACAACTCTTGATCTAAAATCAGGCTTCCATCAGATCGAAGTAGAACCAAAAGATCGTCCAAAAACCGCTTTTAGCACAGAAAAAGGACATTTCGAATTTATTCGAATGCCTTTTGGGTTAAAAAATGCTCCATCTACCTTCCAAAGAGCAATGAATAGTATTCTGAACGAGCTCATTGGTAAATGCTGTCTTGTTTATCTAGACGACATCATAATTTTCGGAAGTTCATTACAGCAACACATGGAAAACCTTAACAAAGTCTTGACAAAACTCGCAAAAGCCAATTTAAAAATTCAACTTGACAAATGTGAATTTTTAAGAAAAGATTGTGAATTTTTGGGTCACATCGTAACCCAAGACGGTATCAAACCTAATCCTAACAAAATAGAAAAAATATTAGATTGGCCAATTCCAAAAACCACCAAACAAATAAAAGGATTTCTTGGAATTCTCGGATACTACCGTAAGTTCATTAAAGATTTTGCCAAACTAACAAAACCACTAACAAAATGTTTAAAAAAAGATGCTAAAATAATTCATACCGAAGAATTTATTTCATGTTTTAGTGAATGCAAGCAGCTTCTTACATCCGACCCGATATTGAAATATCCGGACTTCAACAACAAATTTATACTGGAAACAGACGCCAGCGACTTTGCATTAGGCGCAGTACTCTCTCAAAAGTTTGAAGATAACAAAGAGCACCCAATAGCCTACGCATCTCGTACATTAAACGACACTGAACGTAAGTATTCGGCTACAGAAAAAGAGTTACTCGCAATAATTTTTGCAATCAAACACTTCAGACCATACCTATTTGGAAAAAAATTTGAAATTCGTACAGATCATAAACCACTGGTTTGGTTGAGACAAAAAAAAGATTTGAACAGTAAATTACTGCGATGGAAACTCGAACTAGAAGCATTTGAATTTGATATAAAATATAAAAAAGGAACCCTTAACAATAATGCAGATGCCCTATCAAGAATCTAAATTAACGCTAACACTAATAGCAATGACATGACTCAGCATTCGGCTGACACTGACGATAATGAGTACATTCCTGCAACTGAAAGACCATTAAATGTATTCAAAAACCAAATAATTCTTGAGACAAGCAACGAGGACAGTACGACAGCCTCTACACTTTTCACAAACTATCATCGAGTAGTTATTAAACGACACGTTTTTACCCCAGCAATCCTAATAAACATCCTGAAAGAATATACATCCACTAGATGTGCAAATGGAATCAATTGCTCAGAAAAAATATTAGCGACTCTACAGATTGTGTACAAAAACTATTTCTCAAGAGTGAAATCATTCAGAATATTTTGGACCCCAAAAACGATCACTGATATTACCGACGAAATAGAGCAGAATCAAATCATTCAAGTGCAACATGAAGCAAACCATCGAGGCATCGTTGAAACATCCAAACACATTGCAAGATCGTATTTTTTCCCTAATATCAAGTCCAAAGTGACCAAATTCATTAACTTGTGTAAATTGTGCTTGAGGTCAAAATATGAACGACATCCATATAAACAAAAATATAAATTCACGGAAACACCCACAAAACCATTGCAAATAGTGCATATGGACATTTTCATCATACATGATAAAAATTATCTAACTTTTTGCGACAAGTTTTCTAGATTAGCAATGGCTATACCAACTAAAACACGTAACACGGTACATATTTTGAAATCACTCACAAGGTTTATAGCAGCTCTTGGAAAACCGAATCTTTTAGTAATGGATAACGAACCAACATTCACTTCAACAGTGATACGTTCATTTTTAGAAGAAAACACGATAGAATACCATTACACAAGTGTAGGACAATCTTCTTCAAACGGAACTGTTGAAATAGTGCATAGAACGCTTAGAGAACTTCATAACATTCTCTCCAATAAGGAAACAACTAAAAATTATCCAGAATCTACCAAAATGAATTTAGCCGTAGCCATTTACAACGATTCGATTCACTCCCAGATCAATATGACTCCTAGAGAGTTATTCTATGGAATAAAATATGATACACCAATCTCAGAAAACATCGAAGAGAGAATTGCTCAAAAAGAAAAACTCTACAATGAAATATATCAAAAATCCATAGGAACAAAACAACAAACCCTCAACAGGCTAAACAAAAACAGAGAAGAATACGAAATATTCGAAGAAAACGATACAGTTTATGAAAAGAAACGTAATAACTTGAAACACCAAGAACGGTACAAAGAAACAAAAGTTAAAGAAAATAAGGAAACAAATATCATCGATCAAAACCAGAGAAAGCTCCACAAAACAAAGCTAAAAAGAAAACGAAAAAAATAAAAAATACTTTCAAATTTTCTTTCTTTACAGCATCTAAACATTATGATAAAATTTTTTATTTTTTTCTTATTAGCAATAAGCAAGCTAAAAGCTACTAACTATAAAGAAATTACCAACGATAACGGAATAATCGTTACTAAGTTAGGTACAGTAAGGATTCGAGCTGGATACACTCGATTAATACATAAAATCGATTTGAAAATAATTGAAACAAATCTTGATTACATAGAAACAACAGCTAATTCTATAAAGCCAATCGAACATCATCTAGGTAGAACACTTAAATACAAACTGCAATATGCAAGAAACCAACTAAGTGGTCTTAAGCCAATAAGACAGAAAAGAGGTCTTATAGACGCACTAGGAACAGCTATTAAATTCATAGCAGGAAATCCAGACAGTGATGACTTGAAAAATATTCAGGAACATCTTTTCCTTATTGAACAAAAAGAAAATGGACTAATAACCAACAGTAATAGACAGTATAAAATAAACTCAATTTTTGAGGAAAAATTAAACAACATAACAAAAACACTACATAAAGTCACGCAAAATATTCTACAAGTTTCGAAAACACCAAGTGATTTGGAAGTTGTTAGCATGATTTTCGAAGTAGATGAAATTATTCAAATACTAAGAATAATAGGAGAACAGATCGAATTTGCAAAATTAAACATTGTTCACAAGGACCTCTTTACTCTAGGAGAAAAAGAAAAATTGTACAATTTGTTAAAAAATCAGATGATCAGCATGAACCAGCTAGACGAAGTCTTCAAATACTGCAGCGGGAACATCGCCTTCTCCAATAATCAAGCCGTCATGTTAGTCAAGATACCCATGCTTGAAAAAGAAACGTTCGAACTCCTAGAACTCCATACTCTGAACAGAAACGGAAGTAAAATCGACACACATGTCCAATATGTTGCAAAGAACGCCAACCGCATATTCATACAAAATAACATATGCGAAATATGCGAACCAACTTGGCCAGTTGAAGACCAATGTATCTTCAACATCCTAGTTCACAAAACCCCAATATGCCCTATAAAAACTGCACTTCAAAAGTGGGCAGCCAAAGAAATCCTTCCAGGGATAATTTTACTGGATACACAGAGGCCAATAACGGTATACGACTCATGTGGTGTTGCAAAGAATATCAGCACACCAACAATCATAGAAGCAGAGAACTGCACAATTCAGCTAAAGAACCTCACATTCAACAGCAGAGCAATAATCACACACGAATACCTAATCCCAACCTACGGAAAATACCCGAAGAAAGCAGCGGAATCCGAAGAAGACGTTGTGTTGATTAAAATAAACAACCTAGAGAAACTAGCTGAGCAACACTTCAACAAAAATCAGAAACACACAATCATAACAGCAACAAGTGCAATTTTGCTGTTAGCTGCAATTTTGGCATACTCGTGTACCACATTCTGGAAGAACAGGAAAAATTCCCATCAATTGGATCGAGGCGCTCCAATCTTAAGGGGGGGGAAGTTATGTGAAACACAAGAAGGCAATGCGCCACGCGCGAACTAGCGGCCACAACGCCACGCGCGAGCCAGCGGCCACAACACCACGCGCGAGCAACTGGACACCAGCATGGAATCGTGGGAACGGACGCTTCCGGACACCAGCAGCCAGACGCATCGTCAGCGCAATCGGCGCGGCCAACGTAGCCGTACTATTTCCAATAAAGCAGTCTTCAGTCTTTAGTCGTCCAAGCTCGGACCAACATCGTAAAATAAATAGTTCATTTTTTAAAAAATCCGAAAGGAAAGTTATCCTATAACTATATATCTTCTTCTTAATCGTTGTCATGTGTTCCTATCAGTGTTTGTATTTAGTAGAACTGATAATATCAAAAAAATATATTTCGAACAAAATAAAAACCGGTTTGCCCGAAAATTCGCATACATACATACATTCTAGAATAACACCCAAAACAGCTGCCTAGAAACGAACCAGACAGCATGTAGAAACAGATGGTCGATAACGCGCATAGCAAATACTCTGCATTGCAGTACGGGAAAGCACAGAAAGAATAAGCTACACCGGCTTCACCCGACTACAAAAGCTACGCATGCTTCTGATAAGACTGTAATGAAATTCATTTGAATATTCAACTGAGTGTTTAACCCAGACCGTTGGAAATCCCCATCAGAAACCGGCAGATACAGCGCAACCCGAACCGTTTCGCAAGATTGCTTTAATTTTGCTCTCACTTTCCGTTTCGATAGCCTTTTGAATGACTCTTAATCCTGAGAAGCTAGGCTAATTCAATAAGGTTGATTGAGAGTTCGCGATAAGCCGAACGGAATACAGACCGTGAACACCGTGGAAACATCATATCTGCTCGGCTCTGCCTGCGAACGTGACTTCATCCCATCCGCGGGGACAGAAACTGAGCGACTCTAAGGCGTCCTGAATGCGCTTACTCCGACAGATTTCTATAATTCTAAAGAGGCATCCAACTTATGGCTATGATCATGGGAAAAAAGATCTGTTCACATAAAAAAAACTTGCAAATTTTTGAGCCCAGAAAACTGATACCAACAGAAAAAATATATTACCCTCCTTCATAGGCGTAATGCGGCTGTTCACTTTGTTCACCCGCCGAAGCGTAAATTCTTCCATGAAGAGTAATTATTTTTAACGGTTTTTTTGTTTAGTTTTCTAAGAAAAACATTCTCATGAGTGATTTTGAGGGTAATTAGCCAAAGCTATGTGTATGCTCTTTCAAACTGTACACATAATTTCAATTCATGTAATAACTTTATCATCGATTGTTCGGTAGATTTGTTGAGGAATATAAAAGCAATGTGTAGTTTTGATTGGAAAACCACTAAAATAAAGCAGTATTCGAAAAGGATTTTTCCCAGAAGGATCAATACTTTTTCTGCTTGTAATTGAGATTTTTCATGTAAAATTTACGTAGGACGTAGCTTTGGAAAGGAAAGTTATGGAATGTACGTTGCATTACTCATGATCTAAGTCAAACAACCATGTAATAAAAATTTGCCTTTCTACTGCTAAAATGTGTGTATGTTCGGTTGAGTAGCCGTTCGTCGCTGAGTGTAATATAATTAATTTATTTTATCATCATTAAAATGCATTTGAATCCACGCGAAGATAAAGTTGAATCGTTGATTATAGGTTTTGAGATAAGAAATTAGAGCAGAACACTTGTGCAGCACCGATCATTGAAATAGCAAACATACTATTTATACATTTAATTCGTGCAATTAAGGAAATCCGCACCTATTCATTCAACAACGTATGATGAAAAATCTGACAAATAAACATAAACAAAACTATATTGATGATGCGGTTTAAAAAAAAAAAGAAATAAAATTTCTCTTTAATTCTTAAATAGTAAAAGTTTTACAAACAAAGTTCGCTTATATATTAGCATCACATATAAAGCACACAATTAAGGACATTTAACACACCACTATCATCACACACAGCATCATTGTTTGCATTGATGTAGATGATATAATTGTGATGGAATCACCCTCACTTGTTGCATAAACAACAGGCACCCAATTGGTCACCAAATGCAGGATTTACTAACATTACTTCATCCAATTGTAACATAGGTTGATGTCAACCAGTCGCGTTAACTATTGCTCTTCTGCGTCATAAACGCTTACCTAACCGCGTAAAACCGTTCAAAAAGTTTGAATAAATAAAGAACCGATAGTTGGACAGGAAAGCTAGGTCGTTGGAGGTATTGATAAATCAAACCTCGTGTCAATTTATTTATTTCTCCCGGAAAGTTGAAGTCCCCTTTCCCAAGGTAAGACCCGTCGCTTCCCAACGTTCCGTACCTTGTGTTTGAGAAACACCTTAAGTTTTTCATGCTGTTCGGTCAGCAGAGTCCGGCCACGACTCATGTGCGCGATAAAGTTTCAAACGACGTCAAGGAAATGCAGAAGGCTCGCGACGTTGATGACAAGAAGCGAAAACGAGAGATAGCAAGGAACACTTTGTGGACGGGCAGATCATTCACGGTATATAAGGCACGTCGTGAGGTCAATCTGGACGAACAGTGTACGCCGGGTGGACACTCGCGACGTTCGTAGATAGGTATGTAAAAGGGAGCAAACGTTTGCAGGGCAGGAGAGACTATGTTGAAAAGCAAAACAGAAAAATAGCGCTGCTGTGAAGAAATGGAGGCGCCCAGTAATTTGTAAAATGAGTAAAAAAGTTGAAATGGAGACGCCCGATGTTTTATCCAATAAACATGTTATATAACATGTGCTTGCACGAAATAGTAGTTAGTACACGTGATACATGTTCCTCAAAATGTAATTTGAATGATTGTTACACTGAATGTATCTTGAAGCGTGGGATTTTTTATAGCATAGACTTTACTTAGAGACCAATGAAAAAAGGTTGCACTACCAAGCCGAAAAGCGAGTTCAATATTTCATTTATCGGTAGACTGACCTCAAAAACGCTGCGCCTAGGCTCATCGGGCTGTTAATGGAATATTAATGTAAATGACCAATAAGATTGATGAACGATGAAACCAGTTAGTGTATCCGTTCAGAGAAGGGAAGTATGAATTGTGGACTTATTTATTTTATGATTGAATTTGGATTTTAAAATGGTTGAATTTCACGACTCATTAGCACTGGATAGGATTGCTTTTAAGATTGTTTTTCACCAGGAATAAGTTCCTCAAAAACCAATGGAAAAACTGCCCTGACTGATGTACGAAAATTTGGAATTTGGTTTAGATTTGAATAAAAAATGTTTAATTTATGATGTAATATAAATCTTGTGTGGGATATAAAATGGTTTTTCCTGCAAAGATATCAGTATAATTACAAGAAATTTGCTCACCAATAGCCTTTTATGTTCTCACAACCTAATGATTTTTGCGAAATACTTTAAGGCCAAAACATGGCTGAAGTTGATAAAAAATAATATCATCTCGTTCCGGTACCATTACAGCGGTAATGTCAACTTCGACAATCAATATTTGTTAACTTCCCTTCGTTGCTAATCGGATTTTGGCCATCGTAAAGCATGAGGATAGAAGTTTCCAGTTATCTCGTCATTTATCTTTCCGAAAAAATCTTCAAAAATTACTTTCATCAAACACGTTTATTCAATCATCTTTTTAACCTTGCTTTTTCCTTTTTGCTACTTTCCTTCTTCTTGTCGTGAACCTGTTGGATTTTTTAAATAATTTTTATATCGAATAAAATTGAATTTAATACGACTGAATGATAAAAACAGGGTGATTGATGAGATGAGAAAATAATAGTATAATAAGAGAATCGCGCCACGAATAATGTTCCGTCTTGTCCTCTTGAAATATAACTTTTAAATTGGAAATATAATTTCCATCGCAAACTTGTCCAACCAAATCAATGATGCTCATCCGCTAACGAAGCACGAGCAAAGTTCGTGTGCAAACGGTTGCGCATTTTTTCGAGAGTTTCCACCATTGACCGATTATTTAATTGATGGCCTAAGAAGCTGGTACATTTTTCACGCCAGTTTCCGAAGAAACAGATGTGCACCGTTCAACATGGCAAACCCCATTTATCTACTCGACGCAAATGTCACAAAAGTCCTATCTAGCGATTCGTAATCTAGCGATACGCTTCAAACTGCAATGTGGCGTCACCAAGTTCAGTTTTTATTTGTCAGAATACTTACAGGAAACACTTGACTCACAGATCCTTGCTATTTGGCAAAGTTCCCGAATAAAAACGGTTGTGGTGTTCAATGTTGGTGTTTAATCATTTTTAACTTGATAAATACGGTTCTTATGGTTTCTTATCGTATGCGGCTTATTGCGCGGCGGCGTGAAAGGGTTTATCATTTGATAGAATGTTTCAAATACTAGTCAAAATGAATTGTAAATGATTGATATCTATTCAACATGACGAACTATGGATTAATTTATTTTAATAATTTTTTTTTTCGGGTCCCGTGATGACATGACCATGAACCTTAGTTTTTCCAAGGGTATCTCAGGCATGACTTTAAGAGGAAACAGGACTCGAACACCGGTTTACCAAGAGCGAAACCGAAGTCTTGCCGAGGATCCATAGCACAGTTAGAAATCGAATGAAAATATTGCTACTTGAGTGGCGTTGATTTAGATGAAAAATTTTATTGCACTCAATAAAAGACTTTTTCCAAACGGGATTGCAAAACCAAACTTATATGACCCGACAATTAACAAACACCGACATATGACCGAACATCTTGACCAGTGCGCCAATTTTAGTTATGGTTATTTAAAATTTACGTATCAAAATATGCCCAAATTTGAAAAACTACGTAACATCTCTGTTGCAAACTGCAACGTGAGTAAGAAAATGATAGTCAAGGAATTATGTAAAAAATTTGAATAAGAAAACATTTAAAATACCCAAGCAATTATGTAAATGTTAAAAAAATATTTCTTTCGACCCACCCGAAATCGTCGTCGATTAACCGGACACTCATTTTTCTGCAGCTTTTGCTCCAACAAAATTCGAACAGTCAGGGTTGATACTCCGAGTGAATAACTCCCCGATTGAAATTGTTTTTGCAGCGTTACTCGCATTGCTGATTGGGAGGGGTTTTTTCAATGTTAATACTTATTCAATTCACATCGCACAAAAATGGTTTTGCAATTTATAGCATTCCGTCGAAGGTTTGCTCACGCATTGTTTAGAAATATTCTCAGGAGCCCTCGAGTGGTTGCTTGGAGACGATTAAATTAAAGAACTGCTGTTACGGAGGCTTTGACTTGAGTAATTTTACACTCGATTAATTTCGCTCTTTCACAATGGTACCGGTAGCACACTCTACATTGGCGGCCACATTTATCAAGTTTCCTAATGCCTTCCAGTAGAGCAAAGCATTTCTCTGCAACAGTTCGCTTTTGCTTCTGACCTTCCTCCTTTTTGACAATTGTTATTATTTTAAAAACATGTGAAAAATTCTCATTTTGGTAGAATACTAGCACACGATTTTTACTTATTCCCCATACAACTAGACACACTAATGTACCAAAGAACTCATGATTTCCAAGCGATTCACATTCAATAAATGTTTGAAATCCTAGTGAACTCATCGAAATCCAACTAACCGAAACCGAATAATTGGAATATCTGTGTGAAGCATTGCAGAACTAATTCTCCGGCGTCTGCAACATTGCTTCATTTTTCCTCTCAACTTTGTTGCTCTGCGATCGAAAGGAAGTCAAACACCTCAAACGGCTATCCCTTCGACTCGCCACAAGCCAAACAACCAACAAGAGTGCTTCGAAGCAGACCCCTTTGCCTACGGTCACTAGACAAACTGTCACAAGTAAGACGGCATATTCCTTGACTGGCATCTGCAAAACCGAAGAGAAAACGGAATTGAAACGGGACGAAGGCAGACCAACCCGGTGCAAAAGCAAATGTCATCTGAGAAACCAAACCAAAGCCCATCGGAAACCATTCCTGTTGAGAGTTGTGCATTCTCGAACAGTTGCGGGTTGGTTCGAAGCTTCGTTGCTCGGTGCTCGTTCCAGTTGTTTGGGTTTTGTAGTTTGCGTTAGCTTCTGCTTCAGTGATTCACTCCACAGCTAAAGGGTGAAGAATCGTCAGTACTTCGGACACAAAATCAATTCCGCCCGTTTGATAGGTGGTGAATGGTGTTGGTTCTTCCCGGATCTGAAACACCAAAAGAGCAACAACACAATGCGTTCGTTGCGGATACAAGTAGGAGCAGAGTTTGCTGAAAGTTCATTACAAAAACTATGCAAATATGACACATTGACTGTGAACTTCACTTTCAGGTTTTAGTTGAGAATGAAACCAAGTCAAGTGTAAAATATCTGGAGTCAAATTTACACTCTTGACATACGATCCAAATGAAACTATCATACAAACAGAGGTGGATCAATCTATTCCGGGGCCCCAAGAGGTAGGGTAATCGGGGCCCTACAGATATTTCCATTGCCCTACATGTTTCTATACCATAGAACCAAGATGAACTTGTTTGTTTGTGGCTTGTAATCAATTGTATATGTTTGCAGTATTGCCATGTCTGCGGTTGTTACGTTTTTCCATATATATACGTATTAATTGATCGACATAGGAAATATCATGAGAAGAATTTAAATTATTGCTATAGTATAAAGCCGCTTTGGTGTTTTTATTCCTTTTCCTTTATTTCCATGTTGATATGTAACTCTTCATATTCAACTAAGGAGTCTTAAATTTTGAAATAGTTTTCTAAGATCTGAACCTTTTTGTTCATTGTGGTCAGCATCCAAGTCCCTAACCGAGACGTCATGATAATTTTCTACTGATAACTACTCTTTATAATACTTTACTCGATATAATTTCATTCTTTTCATCTTTTTTTATCAAATTCAAATCTGTTCTATTGTTAATAGAGATTGTTTATGTTAAGTGAAAACAACTAACTTTGATCTTTTGATTCTTTATGGGTGTATAATGTTCTTAAAACATTACACAAGACAAACAATATATTTTCTACCAAAGTCTTGACTATGAAAATCAACAATTATTAGGTAATTTCTAAGTATACCAAAAATTGTTTGATCTCTTTCGCTGTCCATTTCTAAAAGAGAAAATAATAAGTGAACTGTGTGGTATGAGCTGGAATAGTGTGCGTGTCATAGTAGTGCACGGAGGTTCAACAGAACGCTCTTAAGCATATTGTGCCGGGAATCGGGGTGAACGTTAGCCGTGCGCGGTAGCAGCCCACACGTCGGGTGTTTCCCACATTACGGCCAAGTTACGCATTTGCGATCCTGCCAGGTTTTTGCTTTTCTCAGCAAAATAATGTATCGAATTTCTTTTTCTTTATTTTCGGCCTGTGGAAAGCACCCGAAGTATGTCCCAAAGAAATAAAAGTGACAAAAATCACGTGCATGCTGAAGTTTGTGGAGCGCTGGCGCTCCGCTAGTTTACCTCTTTCAGGGTTGGCTGTGCATGCGCAGTGGTGTGAAGAGGACGGACGCGCGAGACTAGAGTGGTAGTGTTTGTGACACGGTTGCTTGAGGTTATGCAGAATGCAGGATAAACACATGCAGTTCGATAGAGAGGCGCACGCTCAGGAGCAGCAGAAAGAAAAGTGAAGTGTAGCTCGGGACGAGTACGGAAAAGCGCAGCTCGGGACGAGTACGGAAAAGCGCAGCTCGGGATGAGTACGGCAAAGCGCAGCTCGGGATGAGCAAATTGGCGCAAGCTCATGAGGAGCAGAAAGAAAAGTGAATCGCAGCCCGAGCAGCCCCCAACCAGAACTCGCCCGAGCAGCCCTGAACCCGAACTCGCCCGAGCAGTCCCTAACCAGAACTCGCCCGTGTCGCCCTGGACCAGAACTCGCCTGAGCAGCCCTGGACCAGAACTCGCCCGAGCAGCCTTGAACCAGAACTCGCCCGAGCAGTCCCCAACCAGAACTCGCCCGAGCAGCCCCTAACCAGAACTCGCCCGAGTTGCCCTGGACGAGAACTCGCCCGAGCAGCCCTGGACCAGAACTCACCCGAGCAGCCCTGGACCAGAACTCGCCCGAGCAGCCCAGGACCAGAACTCGCCCGAGCAGTCCTAGACCAGAACTCGCCCGAGCAGCCCTGGACGAGAACTCGCCTGAGCAGCCCTGAACCAGAACTCACCCGAGCAGCCCTGAACTAAAACTAACGCGAGCAGCCCAGGACGAGAACTCGCCCGAGCAGCCCCCAATCAGAACTCGCCCGAGCAGCCCTGGACCAGAACTCGCCCGAGCAGCCCTGGGCGGGCTGATGAGCACGGTTGAGAGCAGCCCGGGCGAGTACGGTTGAGGGCAGCTCGGGATGAGCACGGTTGAGGGCAGCTTGGTGCTTATCATGCACTGGTTGACGAGCAGCCCCAAACCAGAACTCGCCCGAGCAGCTCCCAACCAGAACTCGCCCGAGCAGCCCTGGACGAGAACTCGCCCGAGCAGCCCTGGACGAGAACTCGCCCGAGCAGCCCTGGACCAGAACTCGCCCGAGCAGCTTCCATCCAGAACTCGCCCGAGCAACCCCCAACCAGAACTCGCCCAAATTGAGCAAATTGGCGCAAGCTCAGGAGGAGCAGAAAGAAAAGTGAATCGCAGCCCGAGCAGCCCTTAACCAGAACTCGCCCGAGCAGCCCTGGACGAGAACTCGCCCGAGCAGCCCTGGACGAGAACTCGCCCGAGCAGTCGTGGACCACAATTCGCCCGAGCAGCCCTGGGCGGGCTGATGAGCACGGTCTAGGGCTGCTCGGGCGAGTTCTGTTGAGGGGAGCTCGGGATAAGCACGGTTGAGAGCAGCCCGGGCGAGTACGGTTGAGGGCAGCTCGGGATGAGCACGGTTGAGGGCAGCTTGGTGCTTATGATGCGCTGGTTGACGAACAGCCCCCAACCAGAACTCGCCTGAGCAGCCCTGGACGAGAACTCGCCCGAGCAGCCCTGGACCAGAACTCGCCCGAGCAGCCCTGGGCCAGAACTCGCCCGAGCAGCCTCCATCCAGAACTCGCCCGAGCAGCCCCCAACCAGAACTCGCCCAAATTGAGCAAATTGGCGCAAGCTCAGGAAGAGCAGAAAGAAAAGTGAATCGCAGCCCGAGCAGCCCTTAACCAGAACTCGCCCGAGCAGCCCTGGACCAGAACTCGCCCGAGCAGCCCTGGACGAGAACTCGCCTGAGCAACCCTGGACCAGAACTCGCCCGAGCAGCCCTGGACCAGAACTCGCCCGAGCAGCCCCCAACCAGAACTCGCCCGAGCAGTCCTGGACTAGAACTCGCCCGAGCAGCCCTGGACCAGAACTCGCCCGAGCAGCCCTGAACCAGAACTCACCCGAGCAGCCCATAACCAGAACTCGCCCGAGCAGCCCCGACCCAGAACTCGCCCGAGCAGCCCTGGACGAGAACTCGCCCGAGCAGTCCTGGACCAGAGCTCGCCCGAGCTGCCCTGGACCAGAACTCGCCCGCGCAGCCCTGAACCAGAACTCACCCAAGCAGCCCATAACCAGAACTTGCCCGAGCAGCCTTGAACCAGAACTCGCCCGAGCAGTCCTGGACGAGAACTCGCCCGAGCAGCCGTGGACGAGAACTCGCCCGAGCAGCCCTGAACCAGAACTCACCCGAGCAGCCCATAACCAGAACTCGCCCGAGCAGCCCCGAACCAGAACTCGCCCGAGCAGCCCTGGACGAGAACTCGCCCGAGCAGTCCTGGACCAGAGCTCGCCCGAGCTGCCCTGGACCAGAACTCGCCCGCGCAGCCCTGAACCAGAACTCACCCAAGCAGCCCATAACCAGAACTTGCCCGAGCAGCCCCCAACCAGAACTCGACCGAGCAGCCCTGGACCAGAACTTGCTCGAGCCCCCCTGGACGAAAACTCGCCCAAGCAGTCCTGGACCAGAACTCGTCCGAGCAGCCCTGGGCGGGCTGATGCCTGGGCGGGCTGATGAGCACGGTCTAGGGCTGCTCGGGCGAGTTCTGTTGAGGGGAGCTCGGGATGAGCACGGTTGAGAGCAGCCCGGGCGAGTACGGTTGAGGACAGCTCGGGATGAGCACGGTTAAGGGCAGCTTGGTGCTTATCATGCGCTGGTTGACGAGCAGCCCCCAACCAGAACTCATCCGAGCAGCCCTGGACCAGAACTCGCCCAAATTGAGCAAATTGGCGCAAGCTCAGGAGGAGCAGAAAGAAAAGTAAATCGCAGCCCGAGCAGCCCTTAACCAGAACTCGCCCGAGCAGCCCTGGACCAGAACTCGCCCGAGCAGCCCTGGACCAGAACTCGCCCGAGCAGTCATGGACGAGAACTCGCCCGAGCAGCCCTTAACCAGAACTCGCCCGAGCAGTCCTGGACCAGAACTCGCCCGAGCAACCCTGGACCAGAACTCGCCCGAAGAGCCCTGGACGAGAACTCGCCCGAGCAGTCCTGGACGAGAACTCGCCCGAGCAGCCCTGGACCAGAACTCGCCCGAGCAGCCCCAAACCAGAACTCGCCCGAGCAGCCTTGGACCCGAACTCGCCCGAGCAGCCTTGAACCAGAACTCGCCCGAGCAGCCCTGGACGAGAACTCGCCCGAGCAGCCCTGGACGAGAACTCGCCCGAGCAGCCCTGGACGAGAACTCGCCCGAGCAGCCTTGAACCAGAACTCACCCGAGCAGCCCTGGACCAGAACTCGCCCGAGCAGCCCTGGACCAGAACTCGCCCGAGCAGCCTTGAACCAGAACTCACCCGAGCAGCCCTGGACGAGAACTCGCCCGAGCAGCCCTGGACCAGAACTCACCCGAGCAGCCTCCAACCAGAACTCGCCCAATTTGAGCAAATTGGCGCAAGCTCAGGAGGAGCAGAAAGAAAAGTGAATCGCAGCCCGAGCAGCCCTTAACCAGAACTCGCCCGAGCAGCCCTGGACCAGAACTCGCCCGAGCAGCCCTGGACAAGAACTCGCCCGAGCAGCCCTGGACGAGAACTCGCCCGAGCAGCCCTGGACCAGAACTCGCCCGAGCAGCCCTGGACCAGAACTCGCCCGAGCAACCCTGGACCAGAACTCGCCCGAGCAGCACTGGACGAAAACTCGCCCGAGCAGCCCTGGACGAGAACTCGCCCGAGCAGTCTTGGACCAGAACTCGCCCGAGCAACCCCAAACCAGAACTCGCCCGAGCAGCCCTGGACCAGAACTTGCCCGAGCATCCTTGCACCAGAACTCGCCCGAGCAGCCCTGGACGAGAACTCGCCCGAGCAGCCCTGGACTAGAACTCGCCCGAGCAGCCCCCAACCAGAACTCGCCCGAGCAGCCCCCAACCAGAACTCGCCCGAGCAGCCCCAAACCAGAACTCGCCCGAGCAGCCCTGGACCAGAACTCGCCCTAGCAGCCTTGAACCAGAACTCGCCCGAGCAGCCCTGGACGAGAACTCGCCCGAGCAGCCCATAACCAGAACTCGTCCGAGCAGCCCCCAACCAGAACTCGCCCAAGCAGCCCTGAACCAGAACTCGCCCGAGCTGCCCTGTACGAGAACTCGCCCGAGCAGCCCTGGACCAGAACTCGCCCGAGCAGCCCTGGACCAGAACTCGCCCGAACAGCCCGGGCGAGTACGGTTGAGGGCAGCTCGGCCTGAGCACGGTTGAGGGCAGCTTGGTGCTTATCATACGCTGGTTGACGAGCAGCTCCCAACCAGAACTCGCCCAAGCAGCCTTCAACTAGAACTCGCCCGAGCAGCCCTGGACGAGAACTCGCCCGAGCAGCCCCAAACCAGAACTCGCCCGAGCATCCCTTAACCAGAACTCGCCCGAGCAGCCCTGGACCAGAACTCGCCCGAGCAGTCCTGGACCACAACTCGCCCGAGCAGCCCTGGACCAGAGCTCGCCCGAGCTGCCCTGGACTAAAACTCGCCCGAGCAGTGCTGGACCACAATTCGCCCGAGCAGCCCTGGACGGGCTGATGAGCACGGTCTCGGATGAGGGGAGCTCGGGATTAGCACGGTTGAGAGCAGCCCGGGCGAGTACGGTTGAGGTCAGCTCGGGATGAGCACGGTTGAGGGCAGCTTGGTGCTTATCATGCGCTGGTTGACGAACAGCCCCCAACCAGAACTCGCCCGAGCAGCCCTGGACGAGATCTCGCCCGAGCAGCCCTGGACCAGAACTCGCCCGACCACCCCTCAACCATAACTCGCCCGAGCAGCCCTGGACGAGAACTCGCCCGAGCAGCCTCCAACCAGAACTCACCCGAGCAGCCCCCAACCAGAAATCCCCCAAATTGAGCAAATTTGCGCAAGCTCAGGAGGAGCAGAAAGAAAAGTGAATCGCAGCCCGAGCAGCCCCAAACCAGAACTCGCCCGGTTGAGGGCAGCTTGGTGCTTATCATGCGCTGGTTGACGAGCAGCCCTGAACCAAAACTCGCCAGAGTAGCCTTGAACCAGAACTCGTCCGAGCAGCCCTGGACCAGAACTCGCCCGAGCAGCCCCTAACCAGAACTCGCCCGAGCAGCCCCCAACCAGAACTCACCCGAGCAGCCCTGGGCGGGCTGATGAGCACGGTACATCGTGTATTTGATGAAATGTAAATGTGAAATGTAAATGCGAACAACAATCAGCAGAAACACGCTTATGACATATCAATAGCCAAATATGGCACACCTGCCGTAGCGACGTAAGGTCACCTTCTATATATATATACCTTGGGCTCGAAAGCCAAAAAAAGTGAAATGGTCACATGACAGAGAAGAAGGAGCAAGAGGGAGAGGAAGTCATATAGACTGGGGAAGTAGGAATAGAAGAGAAATAGAGAAAGAGAGAGAGAGAGAGAGAGAGAGAGAGAGAGAGAGAGAGAGAGAGAGAGAGAGAGAGAGAGAGAGAGAGAAAGAGAGAGAGAGAAAGAGAGAGAAAGAGAGAGTGAGAGAGAGAGAGAGAGAGAGAGAGAGAGAGAGAGAGAGAGAGAGAGAGAATGATGAGTGAGGGGGAGGGGGCGTTAGAGGGGCAGGGGAACGAGAACAACCGTGCGCTGGCCGACTTTGGTAGCAACGTGGTCAGTTAATTAGAACGAACAAGGCGGGATAAGGGAGATACATCCTTCCGAGCAACACAGAAGGTGGGGGATAGCATGCGTCACAGTGTTCCGGGTTTCGAGCTGATACTGCGGGCCTTCGAGCTGGACCAGGAAGAGGTCCAGAAAGATTCGCATCTAAGTTTTGATTCCACAATTCGAATTTGTATTTTTACCCGCTTACCACCATTTGACTCAAAAGACCTTCTACAGAAAGAACTAGCAAAAGTAACGCGGCCGACATGAAACCTTCCATGGGGCGGAAGGGGATCCAGGAGTTACCGACGGGCCAGGTACCTGGCCTCCAAAAAACTAGTCCTTATACTTAATTTAGTTTTGAGCGTTACTTAGCGTTTTTTTTCGTTTGACGCGTTTTTTCGACCATGCGTTTTTCGACCTTCGCTTCTGCAACAGTCAAAACCAAACATGCGATGGAAACACACTTTCTCTGAATCGTTTACAGCAAAACATCAAGAACAAAATCACAACAGCATAACACAAAACCTCTGTGTCTTGAATGATAAAGTTTTCATCTTCACTTAAGCACATGCTTTAATGTATTTTAGAAAAAACTTTTGTAAACAAAACCTCACGCACGAATGAACAAGTTAGAACTGCATTGACAGCTTGCTTTGATTTCCTTTGTAAAGGTAGGGTAATGTAAGCCAGTTTCATGAAAGTGATATTTTTTCAAGACACTGACAGGGCCAAGGTATGTACATCGTTGCAAGGTAATCTAATTTTTAAATCAAAATGCGTTGTTATCAAAACAGATAACGAATCATTTTATTGAACCTTTAGCGTTGAAAAAAACTGTTTGCTCTATTTTTGTACATTGATCATCAATCCTTTTATCATCGAAAAATAATAGATACGTCAGCTGTCCCAACCTTGGTTATTTGATGCAAATAACTATTTCAGCATATATAACTTTATTATAAAATCAATAGTTTTCGTGATCAATGTGTTCCGAAAATGTCAGGATTTTTAGTGTTGCAAACTATAAACTGTAGAAGCATGGTTTTCATGGGCACTTTATGATAAAATCAGTAATTTGGTTATCCATTAGTGGGCCCAAGGTGTGTATACAGTTGTAAGGTATCTTTGTAAAAGTACATTTTTTGTTATCAAATAGATAGGATGCGTTCCGTAAAAAAATGTTTTATGCGAACAACAATCAGCAGAAACACGATCGCAATCTTTTTTTTTTAAATTTTATGTAAATATAATGGACTTCTGAAACTGATCTTGTGAAAACCCAAGGTGTACACAGCATATCAAATAGAGGTAATGGAATATCATCATGGGTTTTCAATAAATGGAATGCATGAGCTGTAAAGATTGTTAGATACGAAGAGTTTAATTTTCGTCATAATTTTGACATCTTGATGCAACAGTTTTGACACCGTTGAGGGGGGCTGGAGACAAGGTGTATATATTAGAAAATGAAGTCGTCCAGAGTAAAATGACATTTCATGACTTGACGTAACACTACTGTTGGTATTGTTGTGAGTTTTGAGGGAGTATTGGAGAAGGTTTGAGCTTATGACATATCATTACTCAAATATGGCACACCTGCTAAAGCGAAGTAAAAGAGAAGTAAGAAGGAGCAAGTGGGAGAGGAAGTCAGAGAGACTGGGCGAGCGGGAATGAGAAAGAAAGAGAGCGAGAGAGAGAGAGAGGGAGAGAGAGAGAGAGAGAGGGAGAGAGAGAGAGTGAGAGAGAGAGAGAGAGAGAGAGATAGAGAGAGAGAGAGAGAGAGAGAGAGAGAGAGAGAGAGAGAGGAAGAAAGAGAGAAAGAATGAGAGAAAGAAAGAGAGAGAAAGAGAGAGAAAAGGGCTGGGAAGCGTGTGAGATAGTGAGAGAGAGTGAGAGGGGGGAGGCGTGCGAGAGAAAGAAAGAGAAGTTAGAGGAGGCAGCCTAAGAGGGGGAGAGGGAACAACCGTGCGCATTAGAAATTTGGTAGCAACGTGGTCAGTTAATTGGAACGCGCATCTACATGCATCCGCAAAACGAACAAGGGAGATACATCCTTCCGAGAAGGATGTATCACAGAAGGTGGGAGATAGCAAGCGTCGCAGTGTTCCGGCCTTCGAGCTGATACTGCGCCATTGACGAATTATCACATATCCAGAAGGATCCTGCAAGATAGTATGGAGAGAGACGGATGTACACCGGAAGTTTCATCAATGTGTGCTCTTTACTTCTCTTTATTTTTGTCTCCCTTTTCGGAGAGGATTTTATTCAATGACCGATACAATGTGGCAATCGCATCGCAATCATGTGGATTATCATGCGTAGCAGGAGTTAAAAACCCGGCACTTTCAAAAGTAGAGTTGCAATGTGTTGTAACTCGGCTTGGCCATGAAGAAACCTCCTGCTGAATTAACCGAAAGGTTTGGTAGACGTGATTTCATGAGCAATCGGTGATATAACACTGGTTTTTCATTTATGTGGATAGGGGCTTCAGTTAAAGCAACACTCCTGTGCGCCAAGATCAGGCACTGATCGACCAGGAAGAGGACCAGAATGTTTCGCATCTAATTTTTGATTCCGCAATTCGAATTTGAATTTTAATTATAATCGCCATTTGACATAAAAGACCTTCTACAGAAAGCACTAGAAAATGTAACGCGGACGACATGAAACCTTCCATGGGGCGGAAGGGGATCCAGGAGTTACCGACGGGCCAGGTACCTGGCCTCCAAAAAACTAGTTTTAGCATTAAAATCAAACAAACACTCATTTTTATAGGTTTCAATTTTTTTTTATGGAAAAAAGCATTTATCGAGTTTTCTGGGTTCCTGGCTTTCCCTAAAGAGTTTTCTAACTTGAATTGTTTTTAGAGTTGCAAAAGAAACAAATCATCTGAAGACTTTTTTGGGATAAGTCAAACCGTTTTCGTTTGAAAAGGTACATTTAATTTTTTTTTTATATGGAAAAAGCAATTTTTACCGAATTTTCCCAATTTCCGGTTTTTCCTTGAGAATTTTCAAATTCTTTTTGTTCCTGAACCTTCGTTGGGTAAAAAGGAACAAATCATACGAAGACGTCATCAAGATAGGTCCAGCCGATTTTGAGTTTTAGCATCACGAACATACAAACATTCATTTTTATAGATTTAAAAAAAATTCGAGGTGGGCACTTTTCCGTGCCGGTCACTGTAAGAAAAATTAAGTGTAAAACAGCTCTACTCTATAATCACACCTATTCGATGCTTTTCTTCCCGAAATAAACAGCCACGAAGGATGAAAATCTATTACACAAATTCAATAAACAACCAAGTGGTTTACCTCACGTGCCAAAAGCGCATGGATAGAATGCCATTCATCTCGTGTACGGTTATTGATTATATTTCATGTGTTGCTGACGCCGGAGCTTCCGAGCCGATCGATACTGGAAGAACCTTACCCGCTTTCGTTCACGAGTTCGAGCAATCCAAACCGGGCGGTCGCTGAATGTCTTCCGGGAAGGATATTTTCCGAACTAACGCGCTTTTGATTGCGAGGTCCTCGAAATGTTCCACTGAACCGTTCTGCTACTCTTTCCCTGAATGTCGCCTCAAGCTGGCCTTCCTAGCTGTACTGATGGAAAGTAATTGAGCCGGTTTGATGATTTTTCCTAATTCTACCATTCAAAACATTCCCCAACTAAAGAAGGAATACTTCGGAATCGCGGACTGTTTGGCAGGATCTAATATCTAAAGTGGCTTCCCGCTCTGTAGTTCATCCATAGAACGAGTTTTCATTTAAAAGTTTTTACCGCCTCCGGGTTTTCGGGCTTCTCAGTTCGTCTGCCACCGAGGGAAAAACGGAAACCTAATTGAACAATCATCGCTGCTAACGGCAAAAGTTGGTGCGAATTAAAGTGGTTCTATGCTGGCAGTGAACTCCTTCTTCAACAGGGAAACAGCTCAAAAACGGGCCTCGAATGTACGCTCAGAGTGACCTGGGAATATTGAGTATTTTCACTTCTCAAAATCTTCGAACCACGTAGGACACAAGTATGGTCAGTATGACGCACTGCATCCCCGAAAACGAGAGGAGATAAAACCATTGCATCGGGCTGTTCTTGACGACGGAAGTTGTTTCCAAACCTCGGAAGTATGATGACAGTTTATGGTTTGAAATCTCGGGATCAAGATCGATCGGATGAAAGTCACTCGAGCAGGAAGGGCTGCCGCTTTAATGCGTCGAAAGTAAAAGCCGCTCCGCCGAGAGTTATGGTACTTAAAACTAAAACTAACAACTTTTTTAACTTCCTCTTAACGAGACTAGTGTGGCGGGGGAGAGAGATCGGTGATCCGATTTTCCCGGGCGGAAAGCAACGGCCGAACGTGACCGATTACCAGTCCTTTTTGCTCAGGTATATCCATTTCCTATTCCACCGTAGCCGGTAGCAAGTTAAAACCTTCTCAATGTGTTTTTTCTTCACTTCAAGAGCCTCCGAGGGTGTAGGTGGTTATGCTACCTGGAGACTGATCGTATCGGGATTATCAGCCCTGCTTGCAAGTGGATCCGTTTGCGATTTGTCAACAGCAGCTAAGCCTGTTACACATGGTTCATAAACATTTTAGGTTCACTCATAGTACTTTTTCCACCTATTCTCACAATTCCCAGCAGGGGTTTTCGTTGCCAGTTCGGTTACATCAAGTCGAGGGGTTGCGAATCAAAATCGTTACCTTTCGGATCGGATTTCGGAAGTCGTTCGAGCGTTTTATTGACGCTTCGTGTGGAATAACGAAATGAGTTCCAAGCTATCCTTAAGTTAACAGTGTTATTTGTCAGCCGAATAAGCCTAAAATTGGTTTGAGGCTTAGAACGAAAATCGAAGAAAATTACCACCAATGTTGTCGCAGACGATCCGAGTGAAAACGCTTTGAAGAATAGCGATAATCCTACAAATTTTATCGAATCATCTTGCTGCAAGTGGTACGCGAGTTAAAACAATCCCTTCAAATAGCGAAACAAATGATCCATCATATCATCAAGCAATGTATGCATCAAACAATGAAAGTGAAAATGATGAAATGCCACATAGAGATACATTGATATTGTTTCGCTGATACGTTGATTGCCAACATCTTTTGTAAGAGCCTTCAAAGTGTGCCCTTTATCATTTAATTCAAATTTATCATCTAATTTTGATATTTATTCATCTATGGTAATTCAATTCAGCCAGCCAAGCCTTCAAAAGACAAGATCGCTGCATTGATCAACCCGAGAAACACATTACGACCGTTTTAATTTAAAACGCCCCATCTTAGCAGTACCGATGGCGATAAAACAAACGCCCGTAATGTCTGTTGCGCAAAAACTTGGCATAATTCACCCACAAAATTCTCAATTGATCTGTGTCCTCCGGTAATGATGGTAATTCGTGCGAGTAAAAACGAAACGACTCAATGCCCACGACCAAAACCCGGATCTTGCCCGGGGAGTCCACTGCGCACTCCAAACCGGTGGTTACTCTATTCGATGTGCGTGAGTGTTCGCTTTCCACGCTGGCAGGGAAAAGGGGCAAAAATGATTGGCTATAAATATTGGTTCATGTTAATCTTTTTTATGTGCATTACCGAGCAACGACAGCCGAAAAACACAACCGACACAATACGTCCAATGAAATATGGAAAATCCATGAAATATGAATTTTCACCCGCAGCGCTTCTGGAAATTGAAAAAAAAACAGGAAAATGTAGAAAAGAAAAGAAATGTTCAAAGTACAAAGGCAACCAACTCACCACTCTTGCAAAGGGGGCTACCGGTTTGTAAGCAAATGGCTGCGATAATATTACAAAGTAGCTTGCGGCGTGGGGTTGGAGGAGGGGGAGAAAAGGCATCCCCTCATGACAGTATTCCGATCAGTATTCCCATGCACACTATTCCGGTTTGGAAACTGGAGTTTCCGAGTGAAAATGTTTTTGGATGCGGCTAGTATGCTACGAACACTCACCAAAGGTGTCCCATCAGAGACGGCTGGTGCGAAATCGTTCACCGAAGCGGATAGTAAAGCCAAAAATTACATCGTTGGTTTCCTCGCGGATGAAGTTCTGGAAGTGGTCCAGGACCAGAGCAGCGCAAAGGAGATGTGGTCAAGATTGAGTGATACATTTGCTAGAAAATCTGTGGCTAGTCAAACGCTCTTGCAAAAACAGCCTGGTCGTCTGCGCATGAAGGAGGAAACGTCGATGCGGTCTCATTTGTTGGCCTTTGATGACCTAGTCAGGATACTTAAAACGAATGCGAATGTAAAACAATACGATCTAGTGTCTCAGCTATTTTTGAGTCTGCCCGATTAATACGATCCTCTTGTTACGGCCCTCGCAAATGCAAAAGAAGAGGACCTGAAGTTGGATATGGTGAAGCAACGCTTGCTAGCTGAAGAACAGAAACGTTCGGATCGTCTGATGGATGTGGACGAGGTGAAACCAATGGCGTTTGCGGAAATAAATTGTTTAGAAGCAAACGTGATGGAAAATTTAGTGGAAAATGTCAGAACTGTGGGCAAGTTGGAGATGTGGTCAGGTTGGATATGAAAAAGGATTGCCGAACGAAGGAAAGCTTCTCGGCATAAAGGTTACAGCTTAATGATTGAAAAAGATTTGTGTACTGGGACGAAAGGAAAATTTTTTATCAGATTCAATTTGAACTCCGGAGCATGTAACCATTTGTTGGATCGAAATATATTTTTCGACGTGATGGAGAAGTTGTCGTCCCCAGTATTTCTGAGTGTAGCAAAGAATAAAGCAAATGAAATAGGTGAAATCAACGGAATCAGTAACAAAGGTATATCACTGAACATGCAAGATGTGATGTATGTGAAAGAACTTCGAGAGAATTTAATATCAGTAAAAAAGTTGACAGATGCCGGAGCAGAGGTTTCGTTCCTCAAGAAGCATGCTGTGATCAAGATGAATGATGAAATTATCGCTACGGCACCATCAAAAGGAAATATGTTTGAATTGATACTCGAAGTGGATAGCCATACTGATAAAATATGGATCAAACCAGGAATTAATGTATGTCATCGTCGTCTTGGGCGTCTAAGCCAAGATTGAATGAAGAAAAGCAAGAATTTGGCAACAGGTGTAAAGTTTGAACCAGAAAAAGGTGAATATGGTTCAATTACGCAAAGGAAATTTAAGCAAAAGAGTAGAAAAATTGAGTCTACCGTTGCATATACGAAGGGGAACCAAAAGTACCGAGAATCGGGTTGTAGGGAGAAAAGAGGAAAAAAGGGATCGGGTTCAATTATTTTTTTAAAACTTAACATGTTCTTGATCAGTATGCAAAGTTTAGTTTCTGTGAGTGCATCCGCTAGTCTTTGAGAATTTTTTCAGTGTAACGGTTTTAGTTTTTTCGGCGATTTTGTGAGATGGCCAAGTGGAACTGAGGCCAACCTTGTTCTAGGCGCCCCCCCAACTTCAAAAACGGACGAAAATGTTCCAAAAATCAACAATCTTATTCGAATCTTAATTCTGATTCTCGAATCTTAATTCTGAATAAGATTGTTGATTTTTGACCATCAATTGAAACGAGAGAACTCAATCCGGTTGTCGTAAAACAGCCATCGATTGTTCTCTAACAAACTAAAGTGAAGACAAAGTGAATTAAGATCTGTCCATTAAAAAAATCTCACCGGAAGCTTGACTTAGTCCCTCTACCGTAGTAAAACTGACAATGGAGCCGGTTTTTCCTACCCCGTTGTAAAAAAAGTTTACTGTCAGTAATAACTGTGAAACCTCTATTCATTGAAAAACAATTTGATGGCTCTACTACGAAAAACACATTGTTAACATTTTTCCTGTCGGTGAATCGCTCTTAAATTACGTGTTTATCGAATCCAATAATCCTCCAAGGATTGACCAAACGTGGCTAAAAAACTGGCTTGCTTTGTTCTAGCACTATTTGAAATGCATCAATTTTGCGACCAACATTAGAACCAGCTGTTAAACAATTCCATTGTCCTATGTTTACCTTTCAATTCATCAATTAGAGTCCCGTTCGGGCATGGAAGCCGCTGTTTCTATTCTTTTCCCCCCTACTTTTTGTGCCACAGTTAGAAACCGTCATCCCTTGGGCAAACGACAATTTAAACGAGGGTTGCAAAACGGGTCCATTTTGCAAGCATTCCACAAAATGGCTTCCCTATCTTGATCCACCCGGAACCGGCTATAGATGACATATTTTTACGGGTGAACTGGCAATAGAAGCCTCATTAAATTATGCACTCAAACATGGTGTACGTGTCCACCTCCACCACGCGCAACCCATACGCCCACGTTGTACGAAAAGCTAGGGCTAGGGCCACACGCATACTGCATCAGTATCCAAGCTAAATGTCCACCGTTTCGATGAGTAATCGCGGAAAATGGCGCTTTGTTTGGGCGCTGGTTGTTGTTTATCTTTGGCATAATTGATAAATTGACAAACAAACGTCCGGCTGAACTATCACAGGACACATTAGCATGAGTACGGTTCGGGGTCGGATTTTGTGCAAACTAGCCGCAGCGTGATGATACCCCGTGGTGTCACCAGCAGACATAAACTGTGGGCCTAACGCCGGGGGCTTTACCGCTGTTCTACGAGCTTTGGCCACCTTCGGGAGACGCACTTAATGTCGCGGGGTACCAACATTGCACCTGTGATTTGATCGTTGCGCCAACTTGCATTAATGTGGCGCAATATAAAACGTTACCACTAATTTATGGTCATTATTTGCCACTAAATTAACTGTAAGGCCGTGTGAAGTGCACAAAGAATTCGGCCACGGCTGTGATGCACATTTTGAATGATGATAAAGGTTTGGTCCATTTTTATGCTTACACTGTTTGTAATTCACATTAAAGTTGCAATATGAAAACCGAATGGCGAACATACGATCACTTTCAACACTTTTATAACAACTGTACAAGCCAACTCATATGAGGTCAAACAAAACAGTTTAACAGAAACAAAAACTGGCAGTGCTTGAACTCAAAACCAATGCTTCTTCACGGTATGTACAGTTTCTGTTGTTCCTTTCTGTGGAATCCGGTAGATCCCTTCCGGAGCCTTATAATGGTGAGCGACGTTACAGATAATCCCTTGCCATGATTGCCAACTGATACCATTAAAATATGCATAGCATGTAATGGACTGTGTAACCGTTAAGAGTAGAGTGGTTTAATTCAGATTCTGATTCATGAATCTGAATGATTCTTTGTATTTTAGAGATTCATGAATCTTGAAATGAGATATTCATTAGTCTCATACATTCATGGACTGAAAATAAGTGTTGAGTAAAAAATGTGTAGAGGGACCCTTGGCCCTTCTTTTCTCGATAACTGTTCAAGGATGGGAAAATATTATATTATTATACTAACTCTGAAAATGTTTGTGAATATGTGGAAGTTTTTTTTTTTCTATATTCGCACATGCGAAAATAATATTGCATATAAATCGATTTAAACACTCAAACCGGAACCATAAGCTCGAGCCATTTATTGTTTTTTGCAGTAGAAATATCTGTTATAGCATATGGCGCATGCCACACACTCAAAAAAATTGACGATCCTCAAAAAAATTGACGAAAACGTACTCACCTTCCTTATTTCATAGACGTTGTAACTCGCTTCGAAGATGTGTTCAATAACGAAAAAATCCTATAGCTGGTACCCAAGGGAGGCAGACAAAAAAGGGTTTGTCGCACAAATGTGGTGAACTTTTCATTTTTCTACGGAAAACCACTCATATGAGCAATCAAATACGTGCACCGAAATTCAAACTGGTCACAAGTGTTCTGCAGGAAACTCGTACTTATCCAGTAGACCGAATGATTCTAACAGTGCGGTAAAAGTGTGGTTAAAGTGAGCCACAAGAGGGCGAGACAGATAAGACGAGTATGGAATGCTCGTGTGGAGCCAAGCAGAATTAAGTACGGGGCTATTCTGGTCGATTAAATTTCTTTCATACCATTTCTACCTGAATCACTTCTCAGTGGATATGGCAGTTTTGTCGATTCGTGCACTGTCGTGGCATGTGTATCATTACGATGGTAAGCAATGGATAATGCTGACGTTTAATAAGGAAGCGCGAAGTGCAATGAAATAAATTTGACACTAACAAATTAATCTTAGATCGATTTTACTTCTAACTTTGGCATTAAATTGATGTTTGGTTTTCAAAAGGTGTGAGACAGAATGCATTATTATCACCATCAAAACCCCCCGGCAACGCACTTTTTTTATATCCAACCGTGAAATCTATCATGGCATGCTCCATAAAGCATGGAGGAAAATGTTGTTTCTTAATAAAAACGCCACAAGCGGATTTAATTACCATTTGTTTTTATATCAACTGTTATAACCGTTCAAATTTATCATCTTCTTAAATCAGGCACATGTATGCATATTTTTTGACAGTAACGATCAAGTTTTCTGAATCATTTTCACGCTTGAATGTGTAGCTTTTCTGGGAAACATAAAATTTGCTCAACTACCTCCCCATCGTCCTTCTTATTTCGGTTAAGGGGCAGTGTATATTAAAAGTTTCTGAATAAATGTATTAATATTAAATGCAAGATAAAGTATATTTGTGCTTTGGGGTCAAGAAGAAATAGAAAAAAGTGTGATTTAAAGCTGAAAAAGTTAAAAATTCAAAAATTCTATTAGAATTCACAGGATAAAAATGAAACAGGTGCCTAAGAAAATAAAATGATACTAATAAAAATAGCTTTGTTGTGATGGTTTTATTCAACTTGTGAACATTATTTAGGATCAATCAAATTGATTATTTTTATTAAAATATTATTAGGCTCAATAGCTTTCCAGAGTGACCGATTCTTACGCATTGAAGGAGTTTTTTACTGAACTTTACAAATATCCCATACTACTCTCATTAAGCAAATATACTTATAATTTAACAGGCACAAGAAAATTGTGCTGTATTATATATTTGCCTTCTATATGGACGGTACTTCTGTATGGACGGAACGTTACTCAGCAAACGGGGATCCATAGTGCAGCCAATTTTCCTACAGTACGATTGGACCATTCAACACAGAAAGCAATTTATTTTCATTAGCCAAATCTTTTCAGTGGCACTTAAAGCAGCGCAAGTGCATGAATAATTTAAATAAGCTTCCCAATGTTCCGGTAACGTTCGATATTTGTTCCGAGGGAGTTCTGGTAGCAACTGTTTCTCCAGGGAGTGAACGATTTCCATAGCATGCTTACTGGAGGTGCGTTCTTCTAGCCAGTGGTTTCACTTCATTCGCCTAGGTTATCGGTACTGTGAAATAACTTCAAGTTACCTGCTTGGCACACTGAGCAACCGGCCAAACGGATGGCGCTGTCTTTTCACACTCGCAACGATTTTGTACCAGAATGGGTTGAACCCTTTACACAAACACTATTGCTTTGCTGGGCACCGACGGAAATATCTGTCGATCTGGGGTCTCCTGTGCTCCCCATGGAAAATTCCTTCCAAACCCTGGCACGTACACGGGAGTAAATAAAAGCTTTTGTTGTTTAATTGTTGTCAACAATGAGCCTATGAAGCCGGAAAGCGAGTCCTCGTTCTTGGCACGATATCAACGTTTCACATCAGACGAACGACGTGTGTGGCATGCATAATTTCACTCGAAAGGGATGTATGTAGACGCACATATAAGTTCATGCATGTTCCTATGCAACCAAGCAGCTTCGTCGTTCTTTGTGTGAAAACGCTTCTTCTAGCTAACAAGTGACATTGATTCAATTTTGTATCAGACTAGCGTCGTAAATTAGAAATTAAAAATTGATTTAATAATTAACTACACAGTAACCTATCATTTTTTATTCAAATAAATAGATGCTTCAGATTAGATTTTTTATTTTTTTAACATCAGTTTTGAAAATTTTTAATTTGGTCTGAATAAAAAATCAACAAAGTTCGACAAAAGATTCTGTTCGAAAATGAATGCGGAGGTAAGGCAAAACCTTGTTTATTCTTCTCCAACACATTGAGCAGGTTAAATCTATATCCACTCTTCTCACCAGCATCAGTTGCACCGGCTCGGAACTCTCTGCAATGCCAGCGATATAAATATCTCAAATCTTGACAGTTCCTTATTGGATTCGGTGTCATCTTACCCGAAAAGTGCGGCAAACATTGTGCATAGACAGCGTGATCCGAAGTATTTCCCACCATTAGCATAAACACCCATCCGTTACACGATGCGAACCGTGCATGTGTACAGCCATAAAGACGTGAAAAGATGTCCTTTATCTGTCGCGTAGAACAGACGCACCAGAAGGAACGAAAGCAACAGCATCGACGGTCACGGTGGACCTGGAAAGCCCAAAGTGATAATACTGGTGACGTGTGATCGGATTTTTTCTTCGTTGGCGAATAATACTTGTCCCAAATGAGATTCACCAAACCAAACAACATTTGTTTCTCTTATCCACGGACGGCATGTCTCTTTGCTTGACGGGTTTTCTATCAAACGTCTGCATCCGGCCAGCCGTCGACGATGTTACTTGGCTCCTGTCAAACAGGATTACTATTACCGTGCGACACGTCAAATAAGGCCGAATAGCTGTATGAATATTTCGACTACGCTGAAACTCAACGAAAGTTGCTGAACTGGCGTTCCATATTTCAACTACTCGGAAGACGAATAAAATCCGACCAGCAAGGAATTTCACTTACGAGTGGAATTTCGCCGCGAAACAGCTTCGTAGTCATCACCACCAGCAACACCGGTTAATAGCTACTACTATTTCCCGCTGCTGTCTGTTTCACTGGCAGCGAGCAGAACACGGATTGCACGAACTGAAAATGCAATTCGTATTATTCGTGGTGCTATTACTTCTGAACATTGCGCCCACGAAGTTGCTCTCGACCGAAAATGCTCGCGCTGTTCATAATTAAGCTCCACCAGGGCACTATTTACGGAATGCAGGGCAATTTCTTAGGAGTATGGGCAGGAAATGAATTTCGGAAGTCCGTACCAGCGAGACGCAAAACAAAATATTTTCCCAAGAGTGTTCAAAATTGTTTGTTTAGAATAGTGCTTGTTCTAAGTGCTTTCCGTATTCATTAAACAATAGACTTTTTGAGTGGGATTTCTTGTTCATTTACCCTTTCATGATGTACTATTAACTGTGTAAAATAATATTTAACTGATATGAAAATATATGTCGGGTCGTGTTTCATCTGTGTAACCAGAAACTATACGAAATAATTCGTTATTTCGTTGTTTCATTTTTATGACCAAAAAATCATTTCGAATCAACTCAAACAATCTGCCATGAAGACATATGATAATATTCATAGTTATAAAACTTAATTAAATGAACTTTTTTCTTGCTATCACAATATGTCGGTATACGGAAAATCGATACGCCACTGTTCAACTTGTTGGCCGAACAAAACCAATATATTTGTCTACCCATGAAACCGAAAGGTCACTAACGGAACCTTTAGTTCAAACCCCAGACACCGAAAGGTCTTTCCGAAAGATTGGTCAGTAGACTTATGTTTCTCGTATGGTTACTTCCAGCAGCAAGCGATAATACCGTTCGCACCGCTCCTTCATTGTCCCAGTTTTGTGCCAATCTTTGACACAATATGTGCCCAGGTCCGTCTTTGATCTGTCAACAAAAAGCCCTTGTAGTTGCTGGAGGTTGTATTGTATTGTAATTTTTATTGTGTGGTCGAGGTGTAGAGCTACAATCAAACCTTACAGACCACGTCCTGACCGTGGGTAGGATCCAAGTTAAAAAAGGTGTCAAAGTACCAGCAAGTAGTGCCGCAATGGATGGTGACCTAACCAACAAAAAGCCAGGAAAGCAGCTGTCTATGTATCTCTAAACACAGACATTTCTTGTGAGAGCATCGCGCAAGTACTTGTAGTGAGAAGCTTAAAATGCCATATTTTGGTAGAACATATCTGTCAAGAGTATTTCTTTTCTCCTTAATTTCATCCTATTCCAAGAACCTTCTATTGAAGAGAAATTGTTGTTCAGTGCTGCAAAAAGTGTAACAAAAAACAATGTACATCTGTATACAAAAGCTAACGATAGCAATGATGTTCTTGTAGAAACCAAAACTGACCTTCCAAAAATTAAAAATATCTTCATCTTTGCCCTTGACAAGAATACAGCTAACAATTCTGCCATCAGCAATTGAAATTGAAATAAATCTATTTGTCAGGACCTGTGAAATACGCTGAATATGTGTATTAATTTCTCATAAAACATTCCTAAGTCAAATTTCTCAGAAAATCATGATACTTTGAGAATAAATAAAAATTCATACGTTGCAGAATCTCTACATTCCTGCATTTGGTCGTGAAAACATGCAATGAAATCAAATTCTAGTAATTTTGCTTGTGTGTTAGATATATTTTCCATTTCATTTCTGGATTCTTATTCGTTAAAAAATTCCTTGAAAAGTTCTTTGCACGTATACGAGTCATGAAATTATCAGTAATCAATTACCGGAACATTCTGCAGTAAAACATCCGTCCCATGATATATCATACATATATACACGCACACCCAAAAGCGACAGGCCCAATATTGTGCAACATGCTTTACACAACAATTGCACACATCGGAGTGCTTTGGGCTAAGGTGAGGTTCTACCATTGTCTGAAGCCTTTTTGTAACGTTTTTTGTCTGAAGCCAAAACGAAGTTCATATCGACAAAAAGGAAACAAAACAAAGAAAACACATAAAAAAGGAACTGGAAGATACGGATAACCAAAAAAAAAATGAACGAATGTAGAATGCCAGAACCCATACACAGGATAACAGAGTAAAGCCAAAAAACGGCCGCTTCGAAGGTCGAATGAAAGCTCCGCTTTGCTTACAATACGACCAACAAGCAACACTTCGCCATTGTCTGACACAATTCAGCCGTTTATTGCAGATAAGTGCTTTCGACATTGCAGTTTTCCGGCTTCACGCGACATGACTTTGCCCCGGAATGACTATGAAATGTCTCGAATGCTCGTAGGTCAAAGGTTTGTGGTTTTTCGGAAAAGATTTTAGTTGGACAAATCAATGGATGCATCGACAGTGGTTGTAAATTTTTGGCAATTTTGTTGGTCGACTTATGTTTCAATAATATGCATTTATCTTTTTTGACTGATCATCATGATCAACACTTCAAAGCAAACAACTCATGTTATGTTAGATTTTTTTTATGTTCCTCTAACTAATAGCGAACTCCAGGGAACATCGCAGTCGAAACATGTGTACCGAACTGTCCTTAGGCTATAACGAAACGCAAATGGAAGAAAATGCTGCCGTCTGATGTGTAAGGCATTCATTGGAACGGCTATGTACCGTCAAACGAGGCATCTTTCACTAACATTAATGTGGTTCGAATAACGGTTGTGGTTTGCCTCGCTCTAGCACCGAGAAATGCTAGGAATGGAATAGTTTGACTTTATTTTCTTCTATTCTGTTTTCTATTTATTCGAGCCCTGCACAGTGACAGCTTGGGTGAAAGTGTCCGTTGTATTTGAAAGATTAGCAAGGCTATGCCTTTTTCTATACGGGTTTTTACCATCTTTTACGCTGCTTTCCTCATTTCAATTAAGTTGATTGAACTTAAATAAAGTAAACGCTTTCAAGCGGAACTGTGACTGTTGAATTTGTCACTTTAACGAGCAGTTGATCAATTTAAGAAAATATTTCATATGTTTGAACAATATTCTTTTCAAATATACTATTTAATTTTCTTTATGGAGAAGGTAAGTAAGTTGAACTTATGATACAATTATGTTCATAGCTTGCAAATCCACCGGTGACCCTTCGCTTTGGGATGTTTAACACAAAATGTTAAAATATAAACGTATCTTATGGTTTACACAAACACAACGTCGGTCTTTAAATATCCTTCAAACAACTCACTCGCGACCCAGATGTTGACAACTTTGTTTCACTTCACATCGTGTGCGCCACCAATTTGGCAGCACAAAAAACAATGGTGAGAAAAATCCGTACTTTACAAAGTTGTGCTGAGCAAAGTTTTTAATTACGGTGACTTCCACGCTTCGTTAATTGGTCCTGATAATCACTTTCCTTTCCGCCTTCGATCATGGCTGCATTGCACCAGGAATAGAACTTCCGAGGAAGAGACAGTTAAACACGCAGTATGGGGATAAGGAAACGGCCTTCAACGTTCGCGACCAGCAAAAATTAGCTGAAAAGTCACGCATCCCTCCGAATAATTATGTCTGGTGATAAGTTTGTAATTTTATTAAATGACAATCAAAAAATTAAAATAGGCTCATGTGGAACCGAATCTACTCGATGACGATGACGATGCTGTCACTTTCTGGTAACATTATTTCTATACATTTCCGTTAGGATGAGTTGTCTGCGTTTATGTGCTTATCGCTTGCAGCTCATTATGTGTTTTAGGCTTCCGGTATGAGGACTTTCGGTTTTTATTTTCATATTTCACCACAAACTCGATTATTCACAAGAGACTCTGCGCATGTCGAGTTCGTTGGTATTACGTCCGCAAACTGCTTTCATCCGTGAACCGATTCCGATCCCTTTTCTAACCCTGCACGTATCGGTGCACTTCAAAGTAATTTGTCCTCATTAATCTCCTAAGTACCGAGCACTTGCTTGAACTCTTTTCCGTTCTTCACTGAACCAGAAGTAAAAGTGTAGCCACAGCGCTCAGGTGGAATTGGTTCCGTGCATGGGGCACCTGACCCTTGTGTTAGTACCATCCCTACCCTATTCGTGCTTGAGGCACATACTTTCACATTGAAACAGCGGAACCTTAATCTAATTAAATGTTTACGCCTTTATTTCTAGGTAATTAATAGGACAGTACTCTTCTGTTTTCATCCAGCTTTCGATCAACCCTTCGCCGAAGTACTTGATTATGAGTAAAACAATGAATTAAAATGTATGAAGGATACTAATTAGATTCACATATCTTTGTACATTTCTTTCAAGGATTTTTAGTGAAGGCTTTGGTGGAATGTAGAAATATGTGAAACAATTAGATTGTAATCAATAATGCGATGTTGTTGCATTTTTTGTAAATTACAACAATCAAATATACTTTAATTATTTTATTCATAATAAATTGTAGTCGTAGCGTCAAATTGTTCGAGTTCTTATTCATATCTCACCTCAGTAGTATCATCTGAAATGTCGTTAACTTTTGTTTTGAACTACTGTAGTATTTAGATGTAACATGTTTGTGAAACTTGATCCTGTCAAATATAATAGATATATTCTTATCCTTATCCGATATAGCTGAATCCTAGCAAAGATAAACGGTTCTTTATAGAGTTAAGGACAATTTGCAAAAGGGCACACGTTATAAATTAAATTAAAATTTTAAGGCTACGTTAAATTTACATCCAAGCCGTGTAGGGCTCCCACATACACACATACTCGCAAACATAGATCTATGCGAAAATGAATGATTTGCAACCGTTTCCGACACTCCCGACCGGCGACTGCTGACTTCCGGCTGACTCGGTTCCAGCAGAACAATCACAAAACGACCTCGCGTCTCCCCGGAAACCGGATGCCGGCCAACTCCAGCGAGAACACCCGCCCCACCAACCAAGAGTGACACCTCCGAATACTATTGTTTTCGATGAAGTAATTTGCGTCAATTGCTGCTACTACTAAATGCATTTCATGCTCATGAATACTGCATTAAGCTGAATGGGCGTATCGTTCGGTAAGTTCTGCGTTTCAACTCTCGTCAATTCGCTTGGCATCGGTGCATGGGCGGCATACGAACGCAAAAAGCCGGTAGTAGTTCTTCAGGGTAGAGAAGGGGTCTCGGAAATGAAGTCCAGGTAACGGCCGCCAACTGGGTTCAAACGCACAAACAAAGTGCCCGTTTGACGAGCGGTAATAATCAAATCAAATTACATTTTACGACCACACACGAACGCCAGCCGCCACACTAAGCAGGGAATAATTTTCGAAATGGTAATCAACTGATTATTCTATCAAATCATAACCGCTTCCGCTTTAAACGGACATTTCGTGACGAACCGGTTTCCACCGTTGATATTATTTAATTGTTCCTTTATTCGCAAAGGGCGTTGCATTGTTTTGTGTTGGTTATATGAACAGGCAATTATCATTGACTGCCATGATGATAATTTTCTGATGGAACCGTTACACCCGAGGTCACCCAAGGTGGAGTTTCTAGTTTAACGGCACGCCATAAAGTAAAACACCAGGCGCCTCCATTGATTATTGTCTCCATTGGAATGTATAAAGATGCAGTCACATATCCAAAGCAGGCAAATGCACATTGAACAGCTCAATGTGAAGTTCTGGGTATCTTCAAACTTTCCAATTACTTACCCATTCCTCCCATTTTGTATAAAATCTTCTGCCCGGGAACTCTTTGCCTTCCGTAGCTGGAAGAAACCCCTTTTTCCAATCCCACGTCAGAAGAGTTAACATGCAAAGCGTCTTACAATGTTTCTACAATTGTGACACACCTTTATCAACATTATATTATAGGAGGAAAAGTTTTGCACCCATTTTCGCATCCGTTGCGCCACCAACGGCGGCTAATAAGGATGATAATATCATCCGTCAGCCGGAAAAGGGAACAAAACTTTCGCCATGGTTGCCTGCGAGCGGTACGAAACCTTCTTCTCGGTTAACATGATTCCATTAAAACTTTCGACAGCACTATCCCAAACATGGGATTTCCTAGTAGTGCGGTACGCTCGTAGGAGCATTGATATGCTTCGCCGAGGAGTTATTGCATAAGACGAGGAAGATGATTCCATTTGATCTTTAACTACGCACTATTTCAGTGTGCGATACAACATAGGCTTCAATAATTAATTTCATTCGATTTAATTACCACCTCAATGATACTCCGCTGAACGATAATAATTACAGAACTGAACGTTTTATTTAACAAACGACTGACTAGCACTTTGATGTTTAATTGATGAGTACAAACAAAGGCACTACTTGGCTGAGCCTACGATGGCAATAAAAGCTGCTCTGAAACTACTGGTACTACTACTGTTTGCTGATTTGTCGTTGCACACTTCAAAAGCGGATTATGTTGTGCTCCGATTGGTATTCCCTCTGGTAACATACTTCTCAGTCTAGCGAGAAATTTCATGCATGTGCTGCCGTGGTTTTATCCACTAACAAAGCAGATCATACTTATCTGACACATTGTGAAACAATCATACGGCAAATGCCAACAATCTGTCAAACCGAACGCACTCTAACAAACTCGTTCCCGATAAAGTGCCGAGATGAAGGGATTAGTGTATACGGTAAAGCTCCATTTTATCGCGACTCAACCTTGGTTTACGCCTTTTTGATGGCATTATTTGCAATCATTTGCGTTCAGCTCGATTTTGCCCAGCGGCTTGCAGACTAACATTCCGCTGCATTTACTTCTCGTTGCTTGTTTCTTTCCTTCCTCTTTCTACTTTTATGACCTTTTGTGTGTGCATGCGGGTGTGGGTGTGTGTGCATGCACGACTTATATCTCTTTTTTTTTGGGTTTCGTGAGAAAAGTTTTTGCAAACCCCCTTCGAATCCAGCGTGGCATGAAAACAGCGCCAAGCTAGAATCGTTGTTTAGATTTATGCTTCCGATAAAAGAAGGGATTCGCCTGGTCGATGTGTTATCCCCGAGGCTCAAGGGACGACTGGTCCCGTTTTGTGTTGTTTTTCGTCCGAATCTGGACGGCGACGAAGCGTGCGCGCCTGGTTGCCTTTCAAAACATTTCAAATCTGCTCCCATTGATGAGTTTTCTGGTGGACAGATTACCAACACCTTCAAGCTAACGCTCTACAGAAAAAACAGATGAAGGAGGTTTAAGATGCGGTGCGGAGTGAGAAGAAAATGTAGATTCCCGCTATACACGCCGTCATCATGGCGAAACGAACAAGCAACACGCAGACTTAAAAGGATAAAGGATTCAACCGACAAACATTCGTCCGAGATTTGGAAGACGAAAAATTCGGTGAATGATAAAAATAAGGCTTCGGATTTTTTTAAATCTTGTCGTGATTTGTCCATCGTGGTAGAGAAGTTTTCGCTTGGCGTCCCTTTTCTTAAGTTGTCCAAAAGCGGTTTCGTTCACGCGTGAACTATTCGGAATGTTTTAAATCATCATCCCGGGCGCATTGGATCCTTCTAATAGCACCTTCAGTATACATATATTCTACACGCAACGCTTCGATTGAAAGGGGTAAATCTTCGTTATTACGAGATTTTTTTTTCGTATTTTTTTCTGTCCTTCACCCAGCAAACCGTCATTCCTATGCAAACCTTCTTTTTTTTCTATTTGTTGTTCATATATTTAGATGGATGTTTTCATCCGAATAACCTTGCTCGGTCCTGTTTTTACTCCCTCCTTTTCACCCTTTGCTGCACTCAAATAGACCCAATTTGCAATCTGAGATCAACCTTTTTAATCCCTTTTCATCAAACTCTTACCGGACCCACTCAGCGTGCAGTCCGTGTGAATTTGGGGATTATAAAACCATCACGAAAACCACGACTCACTCAACTGTAGCTTCTATGTGAGATGTTAACAGATATCAACACACCATTACGAGCATGACCCCATTTCGCCTTATCAAGATAGCTTTATTTGATGTTTTTGCAGAACGGGATGTGCCAATCTTATGCGAACCATCGCTGTTCGTAGAACAATCTGAAATATCCTTTAGGTATTTTCCAGCTTCAATCCTGATGGAAGAGTTGTTTTTTGTTGCCGGAAATAACATATTGAACCCAGTCAATGTTCTACTAGTTTTCTCTACAGCGTCATACTCTAGGATTACCTATTTTTAATCTACGTAGAATTCAGGTTGCAGCTCATGTGCAAAGTTGGATAGAGTCGATCGTTTCAATGACTAGCTCACAATGTCCGGTTGGTTGCGCCTTGAGGCTTATGAATGCACGAAACATCCAATGAACCCTACCACAAACCCCTCGTTTACCATATCGTTCAATCTAACAAGATAACCAAGTTTCAAAGGTGGCTCGTGCTAAAATGAAACGGCACACTCGCTGGACTGCAAACTGTTCGGTGCAATCTACCTCGCAAAAAATGGCACAGTTTAACCGGGAAGTTTCCTTTCATCCTTAAATCTGCAGCCAGCCAGCGCTAACTGTTCAGTTCATTCATTAGGGATTTTTTTTCTGCATCGCAGTGTCGTTATCGTGCAAAATGAAAATTTGTTAAACCTTACTGTCATACCGAAGCCCGCGGACATGCAGGAGTTTCCTGAAGGATTGTGGCCAGCCAAGAACACGGTCGCCAAGCAGATCAGTCGGACCGCAGCCATGATCCCAGCAACATGAAGCCACTTACTCCGCGAAACGTTGTCTTACGGAAAACACTTGGAATTGAAATTGCTTTTTAGAACCAAAGCTAAAAAAAGGAACGCTTGGAAAAAGATCAATAAAAGATATCAAAAACAAAAGACAAAAAATTAAAATCCATCTTCTTTTATTTGCTGCGCTTGTGAAACTAATAAACGCTAGTTCATTAACTTTTGTGCCTGCCTGTAAAGCGTGCTGATTGGAGAGATGGTTGCGGATTGCTTTTGATTTGTGCATGGAAGCGATTTAAATGAATGCTTCTTGGATTTTACAGTAAATCATCTTTTACCAACTGTTGTAACTACAACGTAGCGTCACCGAACCAGAGAAAAAGAGGTTGATAAATGTTTTAGACGTGATCAACTGATCAGCCAAAATTTTAGTTTATTTTCTCCTTCTCACTATTGCGACTGGCGCTTATCTTTTCGGCGCTGCTTTTTATATCAAGTCCCTCACTAGCGCCTTCTTTTGTTAACAATCCTCTACTTTTTGGGGAACGAGCCGGGGCGCTTGACAAGTCCCCACGAACATTCCCACGCAGGGGTCTCTATAAGGCCCTGTCATTTCTGACATCAACTTAAGTCATTACTGAAACTTTTTTTTCTGTAATACCCTATTGTTTGCATTACTGTTTCTCTTTTCCAAGATCCGATGCTAAATTTGAATGAATGATCTCAAATATAATTTTAAACCTCACTCGTTCAACTGTTTCCATGAGCAACTGAAATCGAAAATTGGTTTTGAATCCAGGATTACTTATTTAACCCATCGGAGTCACCAAACATTGCAAAACGTACTGAATTATACCATCCCCCCTCGGAAGCTCTTACTTCGACTTAAAATTTTATGCAAATGAGAACGACCAGCGTAACGGTCCAGAACCGGGTCCCCAGGTTTTGTGAATTTTTTGTTGAATCTTCTCATTACTGCCATTTCGGCTCTGGCAGCTCGGGAAAACTAACGAATTCGCTTCGTTCGTAGATGGCCGAGATGTATGCGAGCCCGTGAGCTTTGGCGGAGTGGAGTGCTTTATCCAACATTAATTACAGTCCATTGGCAACAGAAGCCAGATTGGTCGTTTGATTAGGTACAATGTTGGACCTCGAGGAAGGTCTCGAATGGGCCAGCCTTTTCCACATGGCCCAATTTTCCACATGCTTTTGCCATTGCACTCTCTCGGTCCTGTTTTACCAGTTTTCTTCCTTCGCGTGGTGCAGTTGACTTTTCCCAGCCCAGTTGCTCGGCATAAGTTGGTGGCCGACAAAATTTTGTATGCATGTTTATATGCGCTCCAGTGGTTATGCTGTTTGAGGTTCACTAAAAACGAGCGGCATGTGGGAAGAGAGAGGAGTGACAACCTCGGGACGATGATGGTATGGGATCAGGTCCGATTCCCGTTCTTTTTCGTTTTGCTCTTGGACGATGCGACGTTGGCAGCTGTGATGTGTGCCAATGTTTGTAACGACGATGGGAGACAAAGGGAAGAGTGAGGAAGGGCGTTTGGGACGCAACATTGGGTGCTGGATGGTGCGCTCGAAACCATAACATAAAAGAGGCAGTACGCTCCGAAATGCATATGAACAACCGGGTAACACATTCGACTGCTCACACGGCATCACCAACACCGAACTAACACTCATTCACTGAGTCGGACGAGCGTGGGGACTCTGGAGAAGGCGATGAAGGTGGTATGTACACTGAACATTTGGCAAAATATAACCGCCACTCACTTGCACGTCTCGTTTGCGGCCCGAAAGCTGTGAAATTTTTGTTTGATTCTGTCTTCAGCCCCTTTGGAAGGATGAGGTTGGGAGGGAAAGGGTAACGAGAAGGGAGGTTCGGAACCACTGGAACGCAGCCGACAGTCGACGACTCCTAACATGGCACACGACCTTGTGACTGACCGTTGGGTTTTAACGAGCCGATTCTCGGAACGAAAGCGAGCAGTTAGTCTTTTCCGAATGATTTAGTTGCATCACGATGTATCAAAACGCCCCACTCTGGAATGTGGAATGCAAGTGGCAGAGGACCGAACCCGTTGAAGCTGGCAGCGAGCAGAATTTTCACATCGACACAGCAGCACGAGAAGGGGTTTCGCGCGAGAGGCTACGGGAATGGACATGGCACGATTCATGTTTTCTCGGAAAACAATATCCAACCGATTGTAGAGTAACTTCGTCTCCACCAGGAGCCCCTGAAGGACCTCCGTTCCTTGCTGTCCCAAAAGAGGGCAGCACCGGAGAGCGGAAGAAGGAAACACTGCATGAAAATTATAACGCACGAAAAATGGCATGTACACCATCAATTCGAATGACTGAGTTTCCCGGTCAAGCACCCAACGGGGGCCAGGTTGCGTGTGCAGTTTGAAGAGGGTCAACGTGGGCTTGATCGTTGAGGAGATGTGATTTGGAAAATGAATTGTTTAAAAACGGTCCAGAGTTGGGCTCGGCCTAGGGGTTATCTGATGAGTGGATGGAATGTAATTTATGAATCTCTAGTTAATACGTTACGAGTGCAGCTTCGTGTTTTATTAGTGGAAAGCATAAGCTCTGGCGTCCAGTTCAATTGTTTACAGCCTGGTTCTATTCCATTCTACGATCGAGCCTGAAGTGAAAGTTCATATATTTCACTTCGTTTAATACATTTGATTTATGTCATAGACATCCTCTAGCAATGGAAAAATTAAATAGTAAAAATATACCCAATTGTAAAAATTGACATTCACTTTCGATGCTGAAACCCCTTACTAACACTTAATAAACGAGTGGAAATCTCTTTAGTTGCCACACCACATTTTCCTTCACAAAGAGCAACATGTAGATTGCTAGTAGGGAGATGATATAAATTTTTACTTACAAAAATGGTTTGGAACTGGTAATGCAAAACAAAACATGAACGAATATGAAGTTCACATTTGATAAGTTTTCTTTAAACATTTTTTTAGATGAGTGAGATAAAAATAAATACCTTAGACTGATGACATAAATTTACTGAAAATTCGCCATGAAATTATCTAGTACTGACATAGTTTATATTGGTTATCTTGATAAACATTGTGCTAAGTAAATTAATTTTTCTCTCGATTTTATGTAGGCGCTAAATTAAAAACAAATGTTTTTCGGCATATTGGAGAAATTTTTTAACCGTATGTGGCACTAGTACAAAACTAGTACTAGTAAATGCTGACTGTATGTGCAACATATTTACCAATTGTTGTGACGATAAATACGAGGCATGAAGTATATCTTTGTTTTATGCCTTGATCAATACTGAGTTATTAATTTGTGTAAATATTTGTAACATATAATAATAAAATTAAATGCTTGAATAAGGAATTCAGTTAACCATTCAAATGTTTGATGCCTTCTCATGAAATTGCTTTTTTAAATGATGTAAAAAGAATTTCACTGAAACAACAAACAATGACCACAATCCCTCCCACCTGATGTTGCTCCAGACAAAACGAAACGAATTACTGTGACGTTTGCAAACATTGTTATATTCAGGATTTCCGTCGTTCATTTATCACAGCTCGTGCCAAGCTCATTGACATCCACCGAGCCATACAAAACGCATACACACACAGACTTTCGTGAACACTCCAATGGCAGCAAGCTCATCCGTTCCTGCCTGTGTCAACCACATCCGGTGAAAATAGCACTGGAAAAAGAACCACCTCTTATTGGTGGAAGGAAACGCTGCACCCGCATATGATTTATTCCGTGTAGGCATTTCATAAATTAATATACCTCGTTTGTTATCTTTTAATTCAGAGCGACAAGCCGTATTAGACGGCAACGCTATTTGCGTCCCTTCCTATCAACACACTAGTCCTAGCGCGAAGCTAGCGATATGCTTTCCCCGGCACTATTTCAACCCACGGACATACGTGTGCGATACATCGGTCTGTGTGTATGTGTACACCCTTGATGCTGTTGTGGAGAAATATTAATTGAAATTTCTCCAATTACAAACCGGTTGCACGCTCGACCGATTGGGTTTTGCGTACCAGGAGTGAAAAGTGCGCCCGTTGAGCAAACATTAATCAACCACTAACCATCGCGTAGATATTGACTAATACATAACTTTTGCCACGAACCGGAACCGGACATCGACGCAAGTAAGCCAGCGGGTAATAGGGAGGAGATGAAGATTAGCTCCGGTACATCGAATATCGAACACTGGGCGGCTCATTCACCGCCGAGCTAAAACAATAACATTGTTTGATTTTCCACATCTGCGACAAGGTGAAAGCGCGAGAGAGAAAATAAGCTGACAAAATAAACTACTATTTTCCTTCGCATGCTCGCATACATACATACCACGGTTATGCTAATCCCGTAACACTGCAAGAGGTGTGAAAGGATTACTTTAGGTTGAGGTGCTATGAAACACGCCTGACATTACGATAATGCTTATGGAAAAGACAAAACGCGAATATACAGCATGCAACAAACGGTTTACATCGTTGACAGTATTGTGCCCAGGGGATGGAACACTGAACTGACCCGATATGTACTGTAGTTGTATAGCTTACGCATATGGCTTTGTTTGAAAAATAAATTTAAAAATGATAATATCCTGTCCTCAATACCTCCTTAAATATCCATATTTAAATATTCCTGTAACATTCAAGGACTTATTAACTTAACAAATCGTAGTGACATCATCTCAACTACAAGCATCAGCTGGTACGAAAAAACTTGCTTTTCATTCAAGAATGTGTTTTGGCTTATCCATGAACATTTCAAAAACTGTGAAAAATTACATCTCTGAAAACATTATTAAAAATTGTTGGAGTCCCTTAAAATACTCATCGGTGCGAAAATGTTGCCCTACACTGTCATTTCTGCCTGCTTGAAAATCCTTCTATGAATGAATGTGTTGATTGCTGCTAGGAAACCCAATGGGTTGTCAAAAACAATGAGCCATTTTCACACGATGTGAATTTTCACACACTTTTCACAGTCTCCCAGTGCGCCAGTCGTATGTAAATTCCTCCAGTGACTCAGAGTCTTCTCGAGCTGCGGCCTTGTAAGCCTACACACCAACATCCACCTACAAACACATGCGCACTTTACAGCCATCTAATTAGTTGTGCGGCATTACTCGGGCCGACGAGCAACCTTTGTGGCCGTTGCACATGGCAATCTTCCGGCAGAGCGATACCGGAGTTTATGTAATTACTTTTCAGTGTCGCCAGCTCCAACACCTTCCCCGGGCGAAACTGTCGAAATTTCTCCGACCACTCTGCCAATTAGACCTCCCAGAACTGTTGGTTGAGCTAAGTTTGAAAGCCTCCCGCCGGGACCTGATCGGAGGACCCGCTTGAGAGTTAATATTGCGGGGTAGTTGTGGTGGTTAGTGGCGGTAGGCCAAACTTTCCGTGAGTCAATCAGCAACAGCAACTGCAGCAAGCTTACCCTACCTAGCAAACCATGGTAAACTTTCATGACATGGGTTTTGGGGGAAGTTGAACGTTCGCTCCCCGGTTTCAAATCGAAAAGAATGGTCGTCCTGGGTCTGGAGTTTATTTCCTTTTTTTGTCACTCCTACTGCACCAACCGCAATGTGTCCCAAAAATGCCACCCACTTCCGGTGACGGTAGCCTTTTGCAATCTGGAGCTGTCGTTTTCCTTGAGGCTCGAATGTGAAAAGGTGTACGCCATGGGTTGACACATTCGGAAGAAGGAAGAAGAGAAGAATAGCTGCAACCGTTTGAAGGCTCGAACCGTTCTGGCGATGATGATTATTATGAGGAAAAGTTTACACATACCCTTCAATCACGTCTGTATCGGAAGGTTTAGACAAACCGTTTTCTTTCTTGCTTTGATTCGGATTGGCATTCTGTTGCGTGTTTAGCAGATGAAGTGTAAAGCTATGACCGGAAAACAAAGAATGACACAGAGCTTGATGCTCTAAACATGCTGCAACAATGTTTATGAAAGTTACACATAGAAAAGATTCCCTATGTTTTGTAATAGAAACCGAGGTGTACGATGGTTATAACAAATTGTTTCGGCCAAGAAGTAAGCATGAAGAAATCGAAACAGTTCGAAACATCAGACAGTTGAGGTTTTTCTTCTCACTGCAAATGCAGCTGCAATTGGAAACATTCCGAAGAAGAAAATTCCATTTATTTATAATGACCTCGTTCACCGAGAACGAGGTGCTCGGAAAACAGGTTTATCACATTTTCCAATCCATTGCTCCCAAACGACGACGCAGTACGAAAAAATACTAACACATATGTACACGTCTTCCCACGTTTATTTTATTTAAGAATCCTTTTTGTTCTTTTGAACCGAAGCAAAACCACATTCCGTCCCAAACCGAAAACTAGCGCACCGTACGTGACAAACCTTGTGCTTCACTTATCCTCCGTCCTCGGTGGGAGGGAAATATTTTGCGTTTGCGGGAAATTTGTCACGTAACAGTCGTTTCGTCCGTTTCAGAAACAACAAACCCATCCCATCCAGCAGCGGATTACGTCTAGTTTCGAATTCGTTACGGTTTTGTGGATGGCACTCGCACTTGTCAAGATGGAAAATTGCCAACCGATGAATACATCACCATTCTTAGAACTGGCTGCCAATCAGTTCGATACTGAGCGATGAGTGCCAACCAAGAAGAACATGGTTTTCTTCTCCTCACATGAGTTTCAGGAAATTTCTATTAACCAAATTTGTCTACAAACGAGTAAGCTTTTTCCATGAAGTCGAATTCGATTTCAAGTTTTCTACTCCAAACGACCCAAAAGATGTTTATTTATTTGAGTAAATCTGTGTGCATGTGTGTCTGTGTGTTTTTATTTATGAGAAAACTGTAAACTCTAATGCCTGAACGTCCAGGATGTTGTAGTATCATACAATATAAATCCAACTCAACCGCAGATTGCAGATATGCATTCAATTTCACCTCGACTTGTTGTGCACCTTATAGCCATCGCACCAGTTCATTCACTTCTGTACAATGAAATGGCTCTCTCCCCACCCACTCCCTCATCATTCTCCAACACCTACCGCTCCACAATCACCACTCAGTAGGTGGTCAAATTTAATTCATTTATTTATTTGCCTCGCTCGACCACCTTTCGGAAGCTCGGTTGGACGGAAACGTGTGCGGCTTTAAAAAGCAATTTGACTCTGACATTCACATCGCTTCCGGTGCGCTGTGGCATATCATCCCTACCCGGAAGTGGTTTTTCCCAGCCTGCTTGAAAATTCCTTTCCCTGGAAGGTTTCCTTCTGCTAGAGGGCGTCGGTATGATTTGATGCATCTGCCAGTTGGATTGACTTGCCTGATTACCGTATTCTAATCCGCTTTACAGCACCGAAATCGACTGCAACTTATCAGCAAAGAGCCGCTAACAGCAATCTTCTTTCGATCGGAATCGGATCGGATCCGCAGATCGATCAGCTGGACCACCACCGGTGGTCGAGATGCAATTCTTTTGCAGCACTTTCCATCACCTTGCGCTAAGTAAAAGGCAGTGATTGGACGATGCTAGTTTCTCTCCTTTCCTTCAGTGGGAAAAGCTTATACTTCGAGCCAGGTGTGAGGGTTTTCTCACGACTTGTCAGGGATTGTGAGCACGATTTTTCTTCCACTCGTAAGCTTGCGAGTAATCGATTCATTGCACAGAACGAGCATTCTTTCGAACATAGTTGTTATTTTAGTTTCAGCCGGGGACATCACGTTGGGTAAGCGGAGATGATGATTTGGTTAAAAGAGTGTAGAGCAACATCGACTGAAGTGGCTTGATGGAACAAGCTCCAATCAGCGTTTGAAAGATATGAACATTAATCTTGCTAAAGTTAAACTGCCTAACAGGACTATAACTAGGACGAGAATGAAAAGATTGACTTGAATTACTTGCTACATTAAGCTTAAGATACAGGGTTATTTCGTGCGCGGGATGATAAGGGTCGATAAAGAGCAGTGGAACCACGCTTTGCTGGATTGCTGGGCATAGTTTGGCCAACCCGTCATTGGCGATTACCAGATCGAGTTGACGGTCTAGGCTGTTAAGGACATAACTGAGCTGGAATAAACCGTTCGATGACAGGCAGTCCGCAAAACACGATGACGATGCAGAGCTCCGCGTAGCCGTATAATGCATGAACGGATGGTCCAGATGAGTCCCGGGAGATTGAAGTTGGCCAGGAGGAGAAGCATGTCCTTTGAATTCATCTGGTCAGTAAGCAAATTTAGTACATTTGCTAGTTGGGTGAAGGCATCCAGTTACGAAGCATGTGTAGGTGGGATGTATATAGCGCAAATGTAGAGTAAACTGAAGACCTAGAATGAACCGGTGCCTCGTAGGCCAAAAGTGTGGCGGTATACGCTATTAGTACTCCTCCACCACGTGTACATAAGCTATTTGCGGTATTCCGGTCTATGCGAAATACATTCGAATAGGAGCAAATCGAATAAAAGCGGCGTCGGGATTTCGGCAGTTTTGCTGCGGAGAGTTGTTCTATCGCCAACATTCTCCCATTACACCGGGTCTCCGTGCAACCGCTGCACTGCCACAGAAGATGCGAGCCTTCTCGCGTGAGCTCTTTGAGGATGGTGCCACTCACACCCATACAGGATCGATGGGTCCATCGCTTGCAGAAGCCGTCGCAAGTATAGACAGGATTCTCCAGGGATGAAGGGCGGGCGCGGGCAAGACAAAGGGTTACAATTGTTGGCAAACCGACGGGAAATGTTCGATATATCGCGAAATAATGTTGGAGTGACCTACGGCGGTTATCACAGTGACTATACCGGGCAACCAATTGTGGAACTACGCGAGTTAAAAGGACGGCCTGGCGGAGCGATAGAAAGTACGTGTTAACTGTTCGATAGAAGGAAATCGAAAAAAAAGTATGATGTACTATTACATATTATAGTATTTTATATCATAGTAGTACATCTATGCACTGAAAGGAGTTTGCAATATGGGTTAATTTTGTTTCCGTTCACTATCTTACGAAAAATTATGTTCACTATCTACCATATATTAATCCGGGAAAAATTAACTTAGTTATTAATGTTCTAATATATGTACACTATATAAAGATTTGTTGAATTAAAAAAATCAATTCACCATTTTTATAACAATTCATTGCCATCGTCTCCTTTGTGCTTTAGTTTCAAACCCCAATTAACATTACATGTACTAATTGATAAACCAAAGTAGAAACTCAATGAATTAAAAGAAACAAATCGATCATCAACCTCAAATAAAATACAATTAACCATTTCGCCTACTTCAAATCCCACTGTCTCCCCGCAGCTTCGTAAAAATAATCGAACCAAATCAAGATTAGGCAATTATTCTTCCTACTTATCCTTTTACAATTGCTCACGAAAAAGAAAAGCTAAGCCCGCAGAAAAGAAGGAATTGCCCGGGGAAAGCCTGGTCCGGTACACAATTCCTCGGCACGTACCCGTGCACATTAGCAGAAACATTTGCCTTAATGCTGCTAATCCGGAAGTCATTGGTTGTTACGGGTTTTGGGCGCGGGTTTTTCTTAATTCGCCCGGCAAAACCATTATTGCAGCCGGCCCTTGTCAATCCCGGTAGCTTGATTAATCCATTTTTAATTACCTTTCGCAGAGGCATAGGGCTTCACGACGTATTCTCATCCAAGCAAATATCGTCCGTTTGCGATTGTGGAACCGTTGTCTTGCTGAGCATTTGTTGTGCTGAACATTTGCAATTTAGATCAATTGAGACGATCGTTACTCAAAGTAGGAAGAATTGTGAGGCACTTTTTTAGTGGTGGTTTGTATCCGAAAACAAAAAAGTTTTAATCCTTCACGGGACGTACAGTTTACAACAATCGCCTAATTTTTTATAGCAGGCAACACTTGTGATGAATTGAAGGTGTCTCTTCCATTCGGTTAGTAAAGTCACAGAAAAAATAGAACGTAAAATCTACAACAGTCAACCATGTTTCAACAGTTTCAGTTGAAATCCAACGCCAAATTAACCCACCACCTATAAATCGCCACGTACCCCGAACTGGTTACGACTTGCACAAAAACATCACTTCAATCCTATTAATGATACGTCGATGGTGGATCAAGCATGTGAAATTAGTATGTTTATCCATTCGACGGAGTCATTCGATATCTCTGTGGGACACAAAGATGAAAGGAAATCAAATACATCAGTAACCAATTTTACTCCCTCATTTTATCTTCTTTTACCCTCGGTATAAGCTGGATCTCAGCTAACTTTACTCTACATCACTTTCCGTTTCGGGGACGAAAAAAGTTTGGCTCGTCCCTGCGGAGGAAAGTTGTCCGATCGTCACCCAGCTCTAGCGACGATAGTAATTTGAAACGATGTTAGAGGATGTACCGTTTCATCAAGGGTCCGATAATCGACATCCGACACAGAAATTCATAAACACACTCAAACACACACAAATGTGTATCGAAAGGATTCCAATTTCATACGATCAATCGCTTGAACATCAAAAGTCAATTCACGACAACTTGAAAACGTCGTTTGATTTTTGCCAACGTGTTCACATATACATGAATTATATGTGATTCAATCGGAATTTGGTTCAGCGAGAAGGCAAACATGTTGAGCAGTAAATTAAATTGGTTTTCTTTTGCGTACATGAGTAAATTAAATTTACTTTATGCCGAGTTGTACGTTGAAAAGTGAACTGAAATAGAACCTTTCAAGATTTAGCTAAAACTAAACAGCAGGTGTTTCAACACCCTCGATTAGCAAACTTCAATATCCTTTCTGAAATCCAGCCGTGTTCAACTGATTGCCTTTTTCCAAAGGCACAACGATTTGAAGCCTGGTACTAATTACCCAATTGGTATACCGTTTGCAGGATTACCTTTCATAGGAAGCTGGACAGTAAAACATAGACCATGGACAAGACAACATGGGCTTCGCTCGACAAATTAGGATGTTCTTTTGGGAAAAACGGCCTCCAGAACGCGATGGTACTGCTCAAATCATACACCAAACACCGAAAAGGCTTCACCCAGACCATCGGTACCGGTGCGTTGGTACCTGGTTTGTGGAGGCCATTTTGCTGGCAGCATGCAATATCAACAACATGTTGCACAAGTCTGTCCAAATGAATTTCGAACGGATCCGTTTCCATTTGGACTCAATGAGCCCAGATCGAAGGCAAAGCTTGTTGCAGTCAACGAAGAGATGATTTACAACATCATGCGAGTTTTGGCTCCAGCCGAGGGCAAACGCATCAGGCATGGCGCCAGAGCATCCTGATATCCATCGCAGAACCTTCGGGAACAGAAGACAAATTGTCGAAACGATGTTAGTAGTGGTTTGTTGACAATTTGTGTCTAGGTCTAAATCGCATTCAGTACTGAAAGCAAGTTGCCTTGGGATGGCCAAAACTGATATAACCTGTTATAGGTGCATATTTTTTCAACATGTTTAGGCTTTTGTTTGAGCAAAATTTTTAAATAAAATGTGCAGAACATTCAAGCAATTTGATGTTTTCAAAAATTAACACCATTAGAAGACTCACTCTTAAATAAACTGATTCATACACCAACATCGAATCATTTTGATACTTTCAAGCGATATTATTAATAATTTTGTCAGTCTGGACGAAGCATAGCACGTATGACAATACGTACCAATAAAAATATTGATTCTTTCAAATGTAAAATCCTCTTGAATTACGTATAATTCCTGTCATAAGCCATAATGCGAATTTGTAATGAACCATATGCTCATGCTGCAGAACAATGTGTAAATGGCTGCTTGAAGCAAAGCTTGTCCACCCGTACAATGTTATCTTATTGAATTGTATGTAATAAAGAACTACATTTTCTCGTCGAATTTCATGAAAAGAAAAAAAATATATTGCTATGTGGGCTACTGGGTTGACAATGGAAAATATGATAACTACCTGTTCATTTTTGTTAAGGTCAATCATATTATAATAACTTAAATCCAAGATCAACCAAAAGACAGGTCGGGTCAAAGCAATTTTTTGTTTCGCCATTGTTGTGACAGTTGGTTGAAAAAGTGTTTACAAAAATTTCTACCCTAATTGAGGAAGATCTTCGTCAAAATCCTCGCGAAATAGGTGATTGGTAATTCTAGATTACAGTATCTATGGTCTTACGGATATGGATCCTTTTGTCCGCCGTGATTAATCGAAATTCAGTGTGTTGGTCTGCCTTATTCGCAGCCTTCTTCCAGAACATTTTTCAAACGCCTCAATTGTTTGTTCTGTTGATGAAACGTACCAAATTTGTAGTTTTATCTCCCTTTCCTGGCTGCACGAGACTGGTAAATAAAATATCAACCAACTGTCAAAAATATTCCCACGGTTTTTCTCTCGTTACATGGTATGCTGCGACCTCTTTTCCATTGACTTTGCTCAAATCAAACAAACTAGGGAGAGCTTACGCTTTTTTCGAAAGATGGTTTCTTATTCTTAATCCAATGTCGTGTTTGTGGAAATGGTATGTTTAACGTAGATTTTCATATGGCAATTTAAAAATCTTTCGCAAAATTAATTTTCATATTCAACCATGCCCTTACGAAGCACGACATTTATTCAATGAAAGACAAATATTGTTCCCCAAAACCACACATCGTTGTGCGGGTGAATTGATTTTCCATCCAAGTTTTTGTCTCCACTCCTTCCTCCATAAGTAGCAACCCAACCAGCATAGGTAGCGGTTTCGTTTGACACTGGATGGCGTTCGGGACAACATATTCGCGAAGCGTAGCAAAATGCTGTGCAGTTAATTGACTCCATCATCTCACGCACGGAATACGTAATCATGGAGACTTTTAGAATGTATTAGGCTAAGAGGCTTAAGTAGGGCCCAAAACACAGTTCACATACCAGAAGCGAGCAAACAATATGACTCATTGTTATTTATTTTTAAAGAAAATTTTCAGCATCGTGAAGCGTATTTTTCCAAAAAATTGTTGAAGAGTTGTTTTAAAGTAATTAATAAAATCAATAAGCATTATCAAGCGTTTCATGGAATGTTGACTGACGGAGGCTACTTAACAATAAGTAGAAAACAATTATTGTAATTTCAAACATAAACGCAACTAAATACGATTGACTTTTCTTATACAAATAAGTACTTACTGAAAATCCCAATACGTTTCCATCATTGCATGAAGACACAATACTGTCCAGCAAACAATACAATTTATTCATCTCATTCATGTTTTTAACAGCAAGCTTTAACGATGAGGTTACCCAATTTTCCACGGAACGATTACGGTGAATGAAGCTCAGATGGAAAATTGGACGCCGAAATTAATTTCGTAGAGCTTATAGATATATTCAACGGCACGGTCAAATCTCTGCCTACTGAGAAGTTAAATTGAAAACAATTATGAAACGATTGACGATGTCAAAATATGCCGTTAGGAAATGAAGGCAAGCTAAATCCCGTTCGCTGATTGAAAAAAACGTATGATATGCCTGTCAACACATTTCTGGGGAGAGTAAAACAAAAAAACAACCATAAAACAAAAAGCACAATGAGACAAGATATCTACTTTTTATAGCATCACTGGGAAACGTTTGCTTGAGCGCTCGTCACATAATAAAACACAAACATCTCATGCAACAGGTGTTGTCAAAAGTCCTTGGAGAAGTTTTTGCAATCCTCTTCGCAGTCTTCGCTCACTTCAACTCTTTTGAATTCCGCAAATGAAGGCTTGTTATCTTCGATGACATAAGAGGAAAATGTGCCTGTAGAAATCTATGAGCTCTTGTGTAAGTGTGTGTAAGAAGCGATGGCAGATGACGACTCATTTCTTGCCAAACTTCCGATTCCAACCGTTACTCATACTCTCCGAAGTCATCCTCAAACCCTTCGAGAGTGAATGTTAAGTCACTTTCACCATGCAACCGAGCATGTCAAAGCGTGCTGATTTTTCGCTACCACCCAAACTAACCACTCCAACCAGACCCACCCAAGACGGGTTGACAAGGGTGCGATGAACATAATTAATTACATCTGGTGGCTTTTGTGTGCGTGGAGAACACATCAGGAGGACACCTCGAGCGCTGGGAGTTGTGGTTCGCTCATTTCTAAATCCGTCCAATACTTCAAGATGCAGGGCGTCGTTGTTGCGTAACAATTGGCACAGGCCGCATGTCGGCTAGAAAGCTACTCTTGTACATTTTAGTTTGTTTCCCTTCTCTTTTCCAAGCAGACTTCTCCCCATTCGCTCTCAGGATAAGTATCAATTAAATCGCAATTACTCGAGGGCAAACATCAGTACGATTTCCCGATGCACGTCTTAAGTCACTCGTTTATCATGATACGACTACATTTGTTGCCCAGCCCTTCTCGGGGGAACATTGAACAAAGCCAGCAGATCTCTTAAGTATGCACCATTGTCCATCGGATGTGAATGTACCTAACGTGACAGGCTACAACGGCTCGATAAAAGATCGATGTTGGTAGGTATGGTATCGAGTTTGGTGAGTGACGGGTGGTCCAACACAATTATACTCGTCTGGCATTCAATTCCTTACGATAATATGCGCTCATAAATTTCTGATAAATAATATTAGGCCATTTATTGAATAGATCATACAGATCAATCAACAATCGTGTTTATTTTCAGCTGCCGTCTCGCAAGGAATATTTATTTTCAACTCTTTTTAAATGCCACACAACTTTGCATTTACAATTGACTTTTCATGCAGCTGATGGAAAATCCAATGGAATAAATCGGCCATTTTCCGATGGGATGATATGGGTTGTAAATAAAAATGATAATTCGAAACGTAATTTATGGTACGAGCTATCGATGTGGCAATGACGAGTGTCTTCCGCCGACCAGCGAAAAGTCGGGTTGATAAAGTAATCAATTAGAGTTAACAAATAACCAAATAAATTATCATTTTTCCCCGATCTCGAAATCCATAATTATCTCCTCATTGATTCGGTATTCGCATTGCATGCGTTCATTTAATTCCGTTTCTTGAGTGTGTTGTTTCAAATTGAAAGTGTTTTACCTATATACCAAGAGAAGTTAAATACTGTGTTACGTTCGACTAAAGTACGATGGTAACATGTTCTATGGCCGTCTGCATGATCGATTGGTAAACATACCACGGCTTTTTGCTTCGCAAAGTGACACACGATGTTTTACCGAGCGTGCCATCCATGGTTGACTTTTACTGGCTTTTATTTTTTAACAACATCACCAATTTGCATGCGTGGCCATCAGCACACCCACATAGTTGGTCGCAAACGGTCCCAGTTTGTAATCAGGTGTAAACGAGGAAAATTAATTAATGGACGAAAATGATGACGACGGTCACATTTGGTGACATCGCGGCTGCTGTGTTTCATTTCGAACGGTCACAAGCTCACGGATGGCTTTTTTGTGTCGAAATGTACCGTGCAGTCCTCGCATCCTGGGTTTGTTTAGTTGGCGAAGGTTTTGTAAAATAGATATTTGAGGGTTTTTTTTCGGTAGGACCGAACACCAGAGAGATCCGACGATGGTAAAGTGTCTCTTTGCCGACGAGTTCAAATTACGAGTCGCTCGACGATGGGTTTGGCGAAAACAGGGTTCAAAACATGAACGGATAAGTTAATTATTACTCTCCTCAAACAACTTCCTTATTCCAACCATACTAGCTGAAGCGTGTGAGTGCTTCGAATTAATTAAGTTGTGGGTCAATTAAACGAGTCCCGAATTTTCTTCGAAGGAAATATTAACATGAATTTCTTTGGTGATTCGGTTGGAACCTTATAGTATGTATGCTTAAAAGTTATTTTCATCGTGAATATGATGTAGAAATTGTAATTGTAATATAAACTCGTAAATTATAACACAATAAAATTATTAATTTTGTAATTAAAGCTCTTAATTACGTATCAATTATCATTTTCCTAGCTCTTACAAATTTATGCTGAAAGAATTGACCCAACCCAACAAACAGGGTTAAGGCGTCGAGGTCCTCCTCCGGACACACACACATCGGGAGCAGTTTTCGCACCAATCTTTCGGTTAAAGTAATTGTTCATCGTTTTCTTCCGTTTCGATTTTGGTTAATAAAAATTAGCTTACTTCCCCAAATGTTCTCAATGCTGCTCGGCCAATGACGGCCAATCGACGTCTTCAGGTCTGAATTGAGTTTGAACAATAAAAGTTAATATTATATCCGCTACCATCTCGAGAACTCTATTTTTTTCAAACAATCTGTATCAGATTGTATCCTGTTTATACACTGCACCCATAAAGTCAGTACACAGCAGGCTAAAACTGCAACAAAGACCATTTACTTTGAAGCAAGCCGTAGACGTTACATATTAATCTGCACAGATGTTTGACGTCTACAGCCTTTCCTTAGCTATTTCCAACATCCCCGAGATATTCGGGATATCTCGAGGGATGTTTGACAGACGATGGGTACGAGAGAACAAAGGAAATCTGTAGACGTCAAAGATCTGCACAGATTAATATGTGACGTCTACAGCCAGCTTGAGAGAAACAATTATTTTGAAAAAGTAAAAATGAGTGATTGCTCCTTATATTATAAGATATCTTAAATTATTGAATCTTTTGAGTTATACCAGGATTGTATTTAAAAATTTTGATTCGAATTTATTCACACAGTTTCTAAAATCTGTCTGCATTTTTATTAACACCTGCTCGATGCCTCACAATGATTTCCTCTGAATAGCTGAAACGTGCATCGAGAAAATCTATTTCTGTCAGGGCTGACGAAGTGAGAGACAAATCATTTTGTATTCATGGCGCACTTTTCGCTAATGAAAAATCAGTGATGCAATTAAGCGGATTGCACAACTTTGCTTCAGCAACGGCTAAGATGCTGCTGATAAGACAATGGAATAAAGTTTTCAGAAGATCCAAAGAGCGGTTGATAATTTTTCCGCAAGTCAAACGAAACGTCCCGCGGGGCAGTTGGTTTGCCGAGAAGTTATATGTCGGACGGAGGCTGTGTCATTGGGGAATGCTAATGAAAAGTAATCCAATCGTTTGGTCCATTTATCGGTATATTGCATGCCACCATTGCGAGGAGGAAGGCACCGCAAAGATACCGGTCAATGAATCCTTGGCAAGGCGTGATTTATTCGATCCACGCATTTATAATAAGGGAATCAAAAGAACTTCCGACATTGATTGTATTGGGTTAGGGTACTAGTCGAGACAGATTGAATTTTCTGGTTATCAGTATCGGCAATTGTCATTCGTGCCGTTATCCGTTTTTCTTGAGTTCTTTTATGTTTTAGAATAATAATCATAAATCCCTGAAATAATTTTACAGGATTTTTTCTCTGCCTAAAGTAGAGTCGATCACTTAGAAACACCACCAACGTACATGATCTATTTTCATTTTCGAAACAGCAAGAGAGCAGCAGAATTAAGATGTAACGGTCAAAAAGCTGTGCAAAAACCGGAAAAGGTTCGTTCATAGCATAATCAACGATGTTTTTGGTATTTTTCTGATTATTACTAAAGTTGACCAAAGACGTCGATACAGCATTAAACTTGGTCCGTTCGGTGTGAAACAAAGTATGGAAAACATGAGAGGTCGTGGTCGTATCTGCCCCTCTGCAGCGGGGTCGTATCTATTCCTCATTCGTGGCACGTAGCCATTGTTACGCCACCACCGAAAGCATCCGGATGTGGGTCCACGTTCATGTCGGCCCTGAAACCGAAAGGAACCAATTCGGGGTATCGTTTCCGTTGGCGTTTGCCTGCGAAAAGTGGTCCTATTGGAAATCAATTTGTACCGTGATTCAACTTGATTGGCGTATGTTATGTGAGATGTTGATGTGACCGTATGTTTGTGATTCTGGTTTGCTTCACGACTTTTGTTGGCGCATTTGTTTTATCTTATTTTGTTCCTTTCGTAAGTTGCTTCGTTTCGCTTTGTTCGATTCGTTTGCTCGCGCATGGAGGTCATTTCATTGAAAATGGATATGTTTTCCCGGGTGAAAAACGTTACGGGCGTGAAGGCGATTTTTATGTGGGATAAATCTCTGCATTGAGATCTGCAATACACTACTAAGCAATACTATTCCGAACCATCTTTTGTGGCGACTATGTAGGGTTCAGTGTTTTTTTCTTCTTTTGTCCTCGCCGATGTGATTAGATTTTGGATGTTTTTGTTTCCTGTTCTGTTACATTTTATCGAGAGCTTAGTTGATAATTTTGGCGAAGTTAATTAACTCACTTACAAAATCTTCATCCTTATACTTAATTTAGTTTTGAGCGTAACTTAGCGTTTTTTTCGTTTGACGCGTTTTTTCGACCATGCGTTTTTCGACCGTCGCGCCCGCAACGGCTAAAACCAAACATGCGATGGAAACACTCTTTCTCTGAATCGTTTCCAGCAAAACATCAAGAACAAAATCACTACAGCATAACACAAAACCTCTGTGTCTTGAACGATAACGGTTTCATCTTCACTAAAGCACAAGTTTTAATGTATTTTAGAAAAAACTTTTGTAAACAAAACCTCCACACACACGAATGAACAAGTTAGAACTGCATTGACAGCTTGCTTTGATTTCCTTTGTAAAGGTAGAGTAATGTTAGCCAGTTTCATGAAAATGATATTTTTTCAAGACACTGACAGGGCCAAGGTATGTACATCGTTGCAAGGTAATCTAATTTTTTAAATCAACATGTTTTGTTATCAGAACAGGTAATGAATGATTTTATTGAAACCTTTTTAGTGTTGAAAAAAACTTTTGCGCTATTTTTGTTCATTGATCATATGGTGATCCTTTTATCATCGAAAAATAATAGATACGTCAGCTGTCCCAACCTTGGTTATTTGATGCAAATAACTATTTCAGGTAAAGCCCAAGGTATATATGTAGTGTTTCAAGGTAAATTTATTATAACATAAATAATTTTCTTGATCAATGTGTTCTGAAAATGCCAGGATTTTTAGTGTTGCAAACTATAAACTGAAGAAGCATGGTTTTCATGGGCACTTTATGATAAAATCAGTGTTTTGGTTAGCCATTAGTGGGCCCAGGGTGTGTATAGAGTTGTAAGGTATTTTTGTAAAGTACATTTTTTGTTTTCAAAAAGATAGGATGCGCTCCGTGAAAAATGTTTATGCGAACAACAATCAGCAGAAACACGATCGCAATCGGTTTTTCTTTCTACTTCATGTAAATATAATGGGCATCTGAAACTGATCTTGTGAAAACCCAAGGTGTACACAGCATATCAAATGGAGGTAATGGAATATCATCATGGGTTTTCAATTAATGGAATGCATGAGCTGTAAAGATTGTTAGATACGAAGAGAGACAGCATTGCAAGGTGACTTAATTTTTCGTCATAATTTTGACATCTTGATGCAACAGTTTTGACACCTTGAGGGGGGCTGGAGACAAGGTGTATATATTAGAAAATGAAGTCGTCCAGAGTAAAATGACATTTCATGACTTGACGTAACACTGCTGTTGGTATTGTTGTGAGTTTTGAGGGAGTATTGGAGAAGGTTTGAGCTTATGACATATCATTACTCAAATATGGCACCTTCTATATTTATACACGTTGGGCTTGAGAGCCAAAAAATGTGAAATAGAGACATTACAGAGTAAGAAGGAGCAAGTGGGAGAGGAAGTCAGAGAGACTGGGCGAGCGGGAATGAGAAAGAAAGAGAGCGAGAGAGAGAGAGAGAGAGAGTGAGAGAGAGAGGGAGAGAGAGAGAGAAAGAGAGAGAGAGAGAGAGAGAGAGAGAGAAAGAGAGAGAGAGAGAGAGAGAGAGAGAGAGAGAGAGAGAGAGAGAGAGAGAGAGAGAGAGAGAGAGAGAGAGAGAGAGAGAGAGAGAGAGAGAGAGAGAGAGAGAGAGAGAGAGAGAAAGAGAGAAAGAAAGAGAGAAAGAAAGAGAGAGAAAGAGAGAGAAAGAGAGAGAAAAGGGCTGGGAAGCGTGTGAGATAGTGAAAGAGAGTGAGAGGGGGGAGGCGTGCGAGAGAAAGAAGGAAAGTTAGAGGAGGCAGCCTAAGAGGGGGAGAGGGAACAACCGTGAGAGCTGATACTGCGCCATTGACGAATTATCCCACACAACACAAATGCATGTAAATCGAATATCAACTTGAAATAATCGTACTTCTATGCAATATGATTGAATCGTAAATGATGCTAAAAATAATGCCTATACGGACAAAAGTGGAGGCGCTAACCGTACATTGTTCAAAATGTATATGTTTAGTCGTATATTTTCTAAGTCGGCATCATATACGACTTACGATATACATCAGCCGTACATTGCTCGTATATCTATACGTATGCATAAAGAAAATCGCATTACATTCTTAATCGGCATCATATGCAACAAAGAATATACATTGCTCGTACATTGTCTATGCATACTGCGATTCCGATTCGAAATATACTAATATGAGATTCATTTTATTCAACTTAATACGACTTCGTGTTGTGTGGGATCACATATCCAGAAGGATCCTGCAAGATAGTATGGAGAGATACGGATGTACACCGGAAGTATCATCAATGTGTTCTCTTTACTTCTCTTAATTTTTGTCTCCCTTTTCGGAGAGGGTTTTATTCAATGACCGATACAATGTGGCAATCGCATCGCAATCATGTGGATTATCATGCGTAGCAGGAGTTAAAAACCCGGCACTTTCAAAAGTAGAGTTGCAATGTGTTGTAACTTGGCTTGGCAATGAAGAAACCTCCTGCTGAATTAACCGAAAGGTTTGGTAAACGTGATTTCATGAGCCATCGGTGATATTTGTATTTCAATTATAACCGCCATTTGACACAAATGACCTTCTACAGAAAGAACTAGAAAATGTAACGGTGACGACATGAAACCTTCCATGGGACGGAAGGGGATCCAGGAGTTACCGACGGGCCAGGTACCTGGCCTCCAAAAAACTAGTACTGTTAATTAATACATTTTCGGAAAATCTCGTAAGTTAATTTTTTCTCACTTTATATTCAGGGGGGTCCGCGAACAGCCGAGCGGTAGCGCCGGTTAGAAAAATCGGCCCATGAGCGCCGAGGCTCACCACCTAGACGGCGTGGGTACGAATCCCAATCGAGATCTTACCCTCCGCTGTACGAGAGGACTGCCTATCCACGTACACATAGGGTAAAAGTCTCGTTAGCCCTTAACTGGCAGGCATGACCAACATGGTCGTTTACATCAAGAAAAAGAAAAAGAAGATATTCCGTACATTCATCACTAACCTTTTATACATTTCGCATGGTTTTCGTAATTAAAGAAGGTTATCTATTTGGTATTCTTATATAAAGAAATCTCTTACCCTGGAATAAAAGCATAGGTGATGGGAATCTTTCTACAATTTTTATTTGTTCCATTTGCATTTCCCCAATGGGAAAAAGCTTTCGGCACCAAATTGCACATAGGGGAGGCTTCAATCCTATGTGAAAGGTATTTAAAACATTCACACATTCATTCATTTCACACCCCTTTCTACAACATTCGCCGACATTCATACGTAACTAGAATAAGATTGATTCTGGATGCTCAAAGTAGTCAGTCCTTACATTGGGGGTTTAAAGTATGTTTTCAGTAGGTACTTGGATTGAGGAATACTGAAATAAATTAATTGAATTCAATGACTGATTTCTACGTAGACATGTTGGTAAACTCGATTGTCATTCAAAAGACACCGTTGTAGCAGAAAGATACTCGAAACACCAAACAACAGCGTGTTGCCTGAGCTTCATAACAAGCTTTCGCATCATGTATTCCAGCCAGCACGTGAGTTGGGCATGTACCTTACTCTTACCATTATTACTCCAACCGCCCAAGCAATTGCTTTTTAGGAAGAATTTTTCTTTTATATTCGTCTGTTACGTGATGAATGGTTCGCTAGTGCAACATATTTCCCCGTTTCCCCAAAAGGATGCTCGTCGATTTGTCACGTACGCATTCGAATTTTCTTCGGCGTGAATGCTGGCTGATAGGTGGTTCTTACCGGTACTACTTGGGCTTCGGTTGTCAACCGCAGGGCGACATTGTATACCTCTGTCATCGAGAGGTTTGAGAGGGATGGGTCAGCCAAGCCATTAACAAGCTTATCGATATTCATGGTGCAACCGATACGAATAACAAATAAATTGCAGACTTTATGGTGACACAAAATTGTCCCGATGCTCTACGAGCCAGAAAATTGGAGACACATCGGAAGACAAGGGTCGGAAAGTTGATGAGATTATAAATCATGTGCGCATCTTTTGCCAGTTTGCGTTTTGGTATACGTGCACTTCAACTTGGAGTTATGTAGAGTGAAAGTAGTTAACATAAGCCGTAAAGTAAAGCAAAAGAGAATATTTTGTTCATTTTAGGTAACAAAAAATAAACAAATAAAGTATAATAAATACAGCGCAAAATCAAGAACATATCAAATACATATTAAAATTCACAGTGTAATCCAAAGTACAGTAGTTTGTAGTACAATTGATAAGTTGTTAATGTTTTGAATCATCTCGTAAATTATTAAGATCATAAATAGGGAACTTTTTACTCTGGTACTGGCGTTTTCAATTTATTTAGATTTTCATTGAATAAATTACTTATTATCAATATTAGGTTGACATAAGAAAGGCAGGTTAGATTGTTTTGATTATTTTAAAATTTGTAATAATTCAAACAAAAACTTAATTCGATTTTTCTACTATGGGGATTTTACATTCATTCGATAGTTGCCATGTTTCGAAAACATAATTTGCAAAAATTTTAGCTCGCTAACAAGCAGTACCGGTGTGATTTAGTCTTGTGTACTTTTGGTACCCGTTGCTAACATGGTGCATATGGTAATTATTTTGGGTGACATGCAATTTTACCAGCGCCATGAAAGTTTCCCCATTGTGTTTGCTGTTGCTGATTGACTCGCCGTAACTTTCGACGGGAAACTAGCATTACTAAAATGATTGCCAACGTTTTCTACCAGGTAGACAACAATGGCGACAAACGAAAGTCCTCCGATGGTCTGCCACTGATGGACCCATTACTCGCCCCTTTATCCACCCTCATTTGTCACCCCATGGCTTAACACGGTATTAACTAATTCCGAAAACATTCATTCGTGAGTTATGGGTAGGTATGCACCATTCCGGACATTACGGGGATAATTGGAGGAGTATGAGTACCATATCATGTGTTCAAGTGTTAAGAGCAATCGTTTGTTTTCAAACTTTCGCAGTAAACTGTCGCACTTAACTACGTTGTTGGACGTTGACGACTGACTGTGTGATTTCGGATGCTGGAATTTTTAAGAACACTGTCCGTGTTTCTGTTGATTTTCTAATTATGTTTACGAATACTATTTGAGTACATACGGTCAACAAGGCCATGGGACAGTAGAAATATTTATGATTCCTGATCCATAATCTCAGCGATGTGATTGAGCGTGAAGCGTTGAGCTCATATTAATGTACCGCGCTCGAACTAACAGCAGCTTCTAAATATGTTTACGAATACTATTTGAGTACATACGGTCAACAAGGCCATGGGACAGTAGAAATATTTATGATTCCTGCTCCATAATCTCAGCGATGTGATTGAGCGTGAAGCGTTGAGCTCATATTAATGTACCGCACTCGAACTAACAGTTCCGGGGTCTGATTTATAATGTTCCGCTTAATCCCGATGGAGAAAACGTATAGCTTTTATAGCGTTTGAAGGTCCTGCGTAGTATCGATGCAGTCAAAACGGGTTCGAATATTCTTCAGCACTACAGTTTCCAGGCAGAAAATGAAGCCAGAAATTCGGTAAGTGGTTGTGTGGGGAATTGGGGAGGATGATGAGTACGTGTGTTAAAGTATGTGTGTTACCCCCGGAAGTAGGATAATGGAGGCAAATGTACCTTCTCGGAATGTAACCAATCAATCGGTCAATTTGAGTGTTGGCTCTCCAGGCTCTAATTAAAGTTGAATGGGCCAACCAAGGCTTGCGTATGAAAGAGGTAAACTATACAAAAAATGGATGAAACACTGTTTTCGTCCAGGGTCAAAGTTCGCCGAAGGAGTAAAAAAGGTAAAACGTTGTGGATAAACGTGGCGTACAAAAACGCTACAGGCACACGAAACGGTACGTTACACTGGACGTTTTAATTTACCCAGTGACCGTTCAAACCCAGAACTGGCAGTAATAAATAGGAATTCCATGAAGAGAATGCCTTTTTACCTTTTTTTAGCCTTATTTTTGAAACTACATTTAAATCTATTGGTCAACACCGGCAAAAGTTATTCAACTTCAGCAGCGAACATTTTCATTTGGCCGATCGTTCTAACACCTCTTCTAACAGGATGCTTTCCGTACTCCCCGGATCCGAACTGTCCGATGTCTGAAAGCAGAAAGAATCTCAGTGAAAAAATAAAACACTATGTTTGTGTGAGAAATGGATATTGAATGTTCATTTGGAATACGGATCGACTCAATTTTGAATGGTATTCGATTGGAATTGCACTGGTAAAACGGGTGCATTCCGGGGGAAATCCATGTTGGCCAGAACATCCAGTACCAGTGAATGGATTGCAGGAATGTGGATTGGATTTGTGTGGAAGTTGTTTAAAAGTTGGCCATTTGGAACTAAGCGAGGAAAATGTTTAAAATGATGAACAGCCAGGCTAGCAAGGAAACGATCAAAAGAGTTGAGGCATTGGTATTTTATTTAAAGTGGTTCAATAAAATAGGAAACATTGAAATTTCACAAGCATACGGTTTAGCAAGTTTGAAATATTTGAGAAACTGGTTCAAAAATGAACTGAATCTTTATTACGGACCAACATTTTGAAAATCAACCTTTATCGGACTTGACTTACAATATTCGTTTTTTATTTTATCTACATAATATTTTCCTCGATTAATCAATACTTATGCAATGTTTCAAATTGTTCGACATTCAAGTTTATTGGTTTCATTAGGCAGATATAAGGCTCGTGCAACACTGTTACGTCGTTTTAACGTAACAAAGCACCGTCTAACTTGCCGGTGAAAGACAGATACGTACGATGAAAATTGGCCTTATGACTCGTGGATCATAACCTCAGTGGATCCGGTTCCTTTCCCTGAAGGTGGCAGAATGTTCCAACGAACGCTGAAGTTACGCATCGGCAGAGGAAGGTGTCTGAAAGCAATCCAATTATGAACGACCAAAGTTGCCAACACTCCCATGGATGGTTGGAGGCTTGTTTTTTTTTTGGTTCAAAGCCCCATGTATGGTCTTTCTCTGTGCAACATGATCCTACCACGTGCTTCCGTGTTCCGAACCGCTCGTGTGAACCATGAGCCAGCCGACACTGACCATCTGGACAGGAGCTTGACTTTTCGTCTGAAAAACTGACTTCACCAAGGTGCTGTTGGAGCAGTCTTGGTCCGAAATGTGTCCGGTCCAATTCCGTCGAGTATCGTTACGCAAAAACCCTTCCGAAGTTCCCTACTAACAAACTTGAAAACGTTTCGACGGAAGCCGAGCAATGAATGGTGTTCACTAAGTGTTATCTTTGGAAACGAATAAACGGATCTGGCCCATCGTTTGGTGCATTGCAAATGCAGGCGAGCACTGAACGGTTTTTTCGTTTGAATGGGTCTTATAGAAAATTGATTTATAATGTTCTTCGCTTCAATAGTATTGCATGCTGTGCAAACGTTTACAGACTTCGCTTAAAACCTACCTACCTGAAATTTTTTTAACAAAATCATCGTAAACACTACACTGAGAATTTTCATCGATTGCGTGCAAAACTTGAATGTACCTGCTGAGTCTTCTTCAAAGCTGTTCGCAAAGTTGTATAAGGTGAGGAAAACTCATGTCATCTACGCCTTGCCTAAGCTGCTTTATATCTTCCTTTACTATAAAACGCCCATCGTGTACCACGCTCAACTTGGCTGGTGTGGAAGCTTATGTTGTGATTTTTTCGGATTTCCGTTTCCTTTTGTTCATCATTTTCCCTTGACATCCCCGTCAGCTGAAAGCACTATCTGCAAAATTCCTAAGAATTTATATAATATGTGTTGGTTTTTCAACTCTCTTCTCCAAATCGGACGATTCGTTATAGATGTTATTTTAACGTTTTTCTTTTGCCTTTCTCCTGCATCAGTCTTATGGTTATGATGCTGCCAGTAAGTGTCGGTGATCTATCAGTCTGCGAAATTCATCAATGGTAGAGATGGGAGTGTGGATTGGAAATTTCTTGACTTGAATACCCTGGAACCCACTCGCTGTACATGACGCTTGAGAAACAGGTTTGTAATGGGTCCGGCTCTGGACAGTGGATTGAACGCTTTGGCGTCCTATATCGGGCACATAAATCTGGTTGAGGATTTTTCCCAGCATCGTGCGAGGTATGGTGTTCAAACAAAGCGAAACACAAAATATATGGCCTTCCCTCCGTCGCTACGAAGATCTTGTTAGGAACGCGGCCAAAATCAAACGAAGACAGTCATCATGATAGCGGTGACCGCCACATGATCGCAATGTCATGCTTAGTCTACACGAAGCGCAAAGCAACCTTTGCAAACGGTAAAATGCTGTGAGTTAGCGGTAAAATGCTGTCAGATGGGCAGTCAACTGTCAGAATGTGCGCAAATGTGTTTTTCGGTCGGCGAGTGAAAAATAGCTTTGCAAAAATTTGCGCACCTGGTATAGAGTGCCGGTGGATGGAAAATAGTTGTTTGTGATGATGTACAGTGGTTGTTGATAAGATTTCGGTGTGTACAATACCTCTGTGCTGTTTTTTTACAGTTAAACAATCAAATCAACATTGAATGCGCTTACATCTGCATCGGCTCACGAATAGGAACGTCTACACGAAGCGAAAAAAAGTGGCAGCAAAATTGACATTTGCGCGTGTATTTTCAGAGTTTTGCGCCTCGTGTAAACTAAGCATCAGAAATACATAAAAAGGCGTAAACCCTCTGCGTGAGGTGGTGATAAAAGCAAACTAGGGTCGCTTCGTTATCGCCCGTACAGCTGCAGCTGGGATAGAAATTAATGTGTCTTTATCAGGCACGGCAACGCGTTGCCAAGAAGCTCACGGCCACGGTTTGACAGATTGACGACACATGAGCCGCTCGAATGTTGAAGCAAACCGGCAGATGTTTGTATTTGGAAGGCTCCATCGAAATAGATTGTGGAAAACGAATGCGCACTGAGGTCGTGTTGCTTTGCCCAAGTTTCATAATCCTTGGATTTCTTCCCTGACGTTCCAAGAAGTTATTGTTTTAACGAAACTATAAATATTGTTATTTCGAATAACAAACGTAACGATCTACGGTGAGCAAAAGGAATGCGGAAGGTTATAGATTCAGGGCTATCGGTGGGTAAGTGTTTTACGGTTTTGTTTTGTAGTCGTCCGTTCAAAGCTCTATTTGTGGAAAGGATGTGACACGTTTCGAAATTAAGGTTTATGGTTTTTTGAAACGTATATGAGAAGGATATATTCGTTGCAAATGTTTTCATTTAATTTGCTTTTTATACCCAAATGAATAATTTAAGCTATTATTCTCCCTCATTTGGGACGTGTTGTTTTAAATTTTAATATTTTGATTTATGATTAATTGATGATAATTTTCATATAATACTATTTATCTTGAAGATAACCCGTTCCATCTCATCATTATCATCATCATCATCTTACATTTGGTTATGATTGAGTCATTGAACAGTGTTTGCAATATATTTTATGTTTAGCATAACAGTTCTCTAGAGCGCAACATATTTTCAAAGAAAACTCATCTCTTCCCTGACTTGGCGGAAGTTTTTGTCTTTGAACTATGAATTCTCGAACTTCAATTCGCTGAAACTTCGAATCCAAGTATTATTCATGAATTTAAACGATTTTTCTTGTGATTGAACCATGATTCATAGCTTTAATCTTCTTAGCTTAGACTTTTCACTGAAGTTCAAAGAAGTGAAGAGTAGGATTTTATGACTCCAATGATTATTTTATATTTTGCTTACAATTCTAATGTCTTGGAACCCACGGTTCTTGGTGAAGGTGTCACTGTCCTAAATGTGGTCGGCTTTGATTACTTAGAACGTTGCAGTCAGTATTCAGATAATTCCGCTGCAACACCTATGCATTCCTACCGGACCTCTTTACTCGCACAGTCGCTTTTCTAATGATGGTGTCCCACTAGATGGCGAACGATGCTCTAGTGCCTCTCACATGCCATTCGCGATTCGTTTGATGATCAACCTCTCCAAATCGACTTCATTACTCATTGGAACGGATGAATTAATATGCATAGCTTAGTTCACACCTGGTCAGGCTTCAGTTCCGTTTGTTATCAGTACTTGCATCAATTGCCATATGTTTTGTTTGGTATCGTCCATGCGTGCGTGCGTGCCTAGGTTCGTACTCTTGTGGGAATTGGAAAATAATAGCAAATGTTTATCATCCCTAATAATATTTTATGATGGCACGCACGCGTCGATTATGTATAATGAATTTTTGGAAAAGTGTCACCGGCATACCACTGAGTTCGCCAGAACGAGCATGGACATAGCTTCCTTAATGCGCCAGTGGGCCCGCACCTGGATGGCTATTTGGTGGCCCTTTTCAATTTGATTTGTTGATACAAATTGACGCGGTGGTACTCCATATTTCATGATAATATTGGCACGGTTTGAGGTTTTTCCAATTTAATGGAAAACGGTAGCTTCCACCACCGATCCTTCAGGTGACACTGCCGATGAGGTATATGTATGTGCGTAGTGAACTGAGTGATGTTACCCAAATATTCGTGTTTTGGGCCTCCGAATATTTGTTTTCATTCATTTTTTTGTTATTTTTGTCCTTCAGTTTTTTTACAGAGGGTTTCCAAATATACGTGGCCATTGCCCAAGTCCATTTCACACAAAACAAGAAATGGTTGACAGGATATATTCAATCGTGCGTTACCTAAGTGATGAAGATTTTAATGGCGATTCGAACGGGGTTTCAATAAACAAGTTCGGCTTTCAAAGGTCGTCTTTTCAAGCCGACTGTGGGTGTGTGTTTTTCCACACGAAAAGGTTAATGGAGGAAAAAGTCAATTGATCGTACAGACAAACCTTTCCGTCCCCTATGGACGGATGAGTCAACAGCCGCATCTTTCATAATCGAATGCGAAGAAATGGGTCCGTTTTTCCGGTGCTTTTTTTCTGTTTGCTTAGAAAACGTTGAATTCCTTCATACGGTTTAAAGAGGGTGGTTTTCCATTGATTTTTTGTAGCTCGTTTGAGTGCACCGGTAACCATACTGGACGAGATAGAACCCTTCTCCGCTTCGATGGTTCATGTTGGTCATGACCCGAACGAGTTCTATCAAGTTGGTTCCAATTGAGCGATGGAATTCGCTCGGTACCAGCACAATCATTCTTTCATTGTCATTGAACAAAGGAAAGAAAACGGACCGGGTGGCAGGATGTGGAAAAATAATCGGATTAAATCAGTCCGAATGGTTGTATCACTGGGTGGACCAGCATAAAGCCAGTACCGGTGCCTTCCTGCCATGGATTTTGTCGGTACAATGCAAGCGTTCCGTAATCGGAACGACAATTTCGTTTAAAAAAGTCATACGGTCAATGGCATTATGCTGGCAATGTCAACATGATCCATCAGTGTTATCCAACCCTAGGGGTTCGACAGCAGCTCTGGCTCAAGAGCACCGAAAATTTAAACTCCAGCACCAGCGTGCTCAATATCTCCGACATTTCGAGTACCTGCAATCGAACACGGTACTGATTCTCGTTCACTAGAAGTGTCTGAGAGTTGAAATACAAACAGCACAGCGTCAGTCATCCGGTTACGGTTACGCTCGGGTGCCCTGTCGACTATGGCGAGCTTCTGCACTCCCTGTTCGGACAGGAGTTGGGACGGTGATAGATTTCTTGGAATGATAATAAATCAAGCCGTGTGCCCGTGCCGGTCCTTGGCAGACCGCGCCAACTCAGAGCACTCCAAGCATGTCGTGAAGCCCAGTGTCCGGTGGGACCGCATTAAAGGATAAGACTAAGGCAATGGTCGACTCAATGGATAAGGATTAGGAAAATATTCCTTGTCGAGGCTTGCGATGGTCGGTAAGCGAAGGGATTATTTTCTAACGTTTCCATTAAGTGAGTCTTAATTTTTCTGTGGCGGCTTACTTACGCCTTGGGAAGTGACGAGGAAATCGTTAGTAACGATTTTAATTTTATCTGCCCGAGAAGAGATCCGATTAATTTTAAATGAATAAATGTATATGCATGCAGTCAGTAGAGAGAAAACCCACACCAGCACAATGGTTCTATAACCGTTAGAATTGTGTTCCGGATAGTTTTGTTTAACGCATCTGTAAATTTAAGAAACAAACAAATTTATTGGACGAAGATTCTTCACAATACTTTCTCTAAAACTAGGAGATAAATGTAACTTTTCTGGAAAAGAAGTATAAATGATTTCAGGAGTTCACAAACTGCTTCATTACTAACCAAAACATTTTCTAACTGTAAATAGTTTCTATGCCCACGACCGCTACCTCACTGGG